>NW_019392701.1:1646006-1890120 GCF_000648675.2 Cimex lectularius
ATATATATATATAAAACAGCTATAAAAAACAAACAAACGATGAATTAAAAAATCAACTATCAGAGATTTTTGACATTCGTCATTTTTTGAACAGTTGACTTATTTCATTCCACTCTCACCTTTTTTTCTCACATCTCTATGCATGTTTGAATATTTGTAATGAACTTAAAGATGAGATGATGTATAGACCTGCTTGTTGAACAACTTGAACAGAACGATCTTCAGTGAGGTCACAACAAAAACGACAATTCTTTAAGTTTTTGCCGAGCTATTTTTGAGTTATCTACATATAGTACAATTTAAAAAAGCTTAACTAATCTTAACAGTGATATTCTCTTGTACCTGAAGAAAAAAAGTAATTTTATTATTTATTTTAAGAATAAGAGACATGTACTTATAATTATGTGTAACTGAGGTAATCTATAGGACCACGTTGTGGTTTTAAATAATTTTTTAAATTTTTATATTATATTGTTTTACTGTTTTTAATTGTTAATAATTGTTTTTTAATTAACTCCATAATGTCCATTGTTTAAATACTGAGATTCACCTAATTTTAATTAACCTTATTATAAATCTTACAATTAATCAAGGTTTTCAGTTGAGATAAAAAAGTCAAAGGCACGAGCGGGATTCGAACCCACGATCTTCGGCTTGATACACCGCTGCTCTACCACTTGAGCTATCGTGACCTCGATCCACTCGGACAGCAACCTTGAAAAATGGCAAAAAGGAGGGAAAATTCAAAAGGTGTGGTTGAGATGGGAGGTTGGTGTCCGAGTGGATCGAGGTCACGATAGCACAAGTGGTAGAGCAACGGCGTATCAAGACGAAGATCGTGGGTTCGAATTCCGCTCGTGAGATTGAATTTTTTTCATCTCAACTAAAACACCTTAATTAATTGTAAGATATTAATTGGTCAAGCGGACCACTAAACTAGTGAACTTATTATAAATGCAGTTTCTTGCTCTCCAGCTCCAGAGCTAAAGCAAGATAAATAATGATCGTTTTTTTAAAAATGATATAACGTTCTAACTGCGATATTTTCCCAAAATAAATAGGCACTGATGATGACGATATAATCGTCGAAAGCTTGGCAAAAACTTAAAGAATTGTCGTTTCTGTTGTGACCTCACTGAAGATCCTTTTGTTCAAATTTGTTACGAACATTTGTGACATTATGACACATCGTTGTGACTTGTTTTTCTAAAAGGTCTCTCACCGCATATATGTATTTCCCAATCACTCTTACTCGCCTTCTTACCATCACTATGTCTTTCCATCTTTTTACTTATATATGTAGCTGTATTTGTAACTCTATTTTATTAAAATATATATTTATTACCTATCTGTACCTGTAGAGTAATCCACGACGGAAATTTCAGAGTAAATAATATTATTTATCTAATAATGAGCAATGGAAGCAAGTAAACGCAAAGATTGAGAGAGAGAGAGAGAGAGAGAGAGAGAGAGAGAGAGTGGNTCGGGAAGAAACGGCCAGAAGTACTTATTTTTTGGAGAGAGTTATAAAGAAGAACGTTGAAAGGTCAAGGGTAGAGGAGCAGGAAATGAAGGAGAGGGAGGGAGAGAGAGAGAGAGAGAGAGAGAGAGAGAGAGAGAGAGAGAGAGAGAGAGAATAGAAATGGAAAGAGAGAGAATGAATGAACGAATGAACATCGATCTAGTAGGCCGAGATATCTATCTGTAGATAGAGATTGAGGGAGAGAGAAGGAGATTGAGAGGGAGTGAGCGAAAAAAAGGGAGGAGAGAGAGAGAAAAGAATGATGGAAGGAAAGAAAAAATGAGGGGTGGAGAGAGAGTGAGTGAGAGAGAAGAGAGAGGGAGCGAAGGAGGTTGAGAGATAGAGGAACTAGAGAGGGAGGAGCGTGATAGAGAAGGAAAGAGAGTTGTTGGAGTACTATCACTCCCTACGCATTTATTTGTACGGTTGTTCAATAACTACGAGTCCTAGACAGTGTTAAACTGACAGCTTACAGCCACCAATAAATACCTATTCATCTACCTTTTGTCTCTCATACGCTCTCTTCCCTCTCGTTTTCTCTTTCTCTCTGAAATAAGTGAAGATGAACCCGTTGATGCTAAAATACAAAGTGCCTGAAGCCTGTTAAGATTTAAATGAACATAAGCGAATATAAATTTGGCATCCATTAGAGCTTTAAAAGAGAATAACCTGATGTTTAAATGGAAAGAAGAAGCTGGTTTACGAAAGGTGACTCAGAAGTGAAAGAGAATGTGAGAAAAACACAGAATATGAACAGCATTTTTTAAATTTCACAATAGAGACTTTCATATGTTGCTTAATTATCTGGATTTTATAACTAGTTACTTAGAATTTAGTACAGTAATTGTTTAGCATCTAATATTTGGTATTACACTTTTCTGTATTGTTCATTCTTTGATTGTATTTATGTCTCTAGGCTAAACATAAACGGAAATTCCATCTTGCTTTACCAACTTGCAACATTACCACGTTTGATCGTCGCTCAAACGAACATTTTGTCCTTTTCGAATGTCGGATCGATTCGTGCGGAATGCTAAAACCCCGGGCGCAGAGTGAGAAAGCTCAAAAACAAATGACACCCAGATTGAGGTTGAGCCAGGGCATCAATTCAATCCAGTCAAAAGCGAAAAGCGACTCTGAGATTTCAGTGGATAATAAATAGCGGCATTGAAACCCGGGCATGAAACGCTCTAAGCGCCACAGTTTAACAGGTGGGTCAATAAAATCTACAAACGTACTCACTAGTAACAGCAAAACGATAAAAATTCACATCCACATAAATATTTATGAATCTTTTGTTTTTATGTTGTAGTGTCGGTTTAAATGAAAATATGTAATAATTGGCTGTTAAACTTAAACTGACAGAATACAGATCTTTACTTTAAGATAAATCTTAGCATGTCATATTTTCAAAATGGATATATTGTTGAATTCAAAAGTCACATTTTCTCATTCCAGCAGTGTGAAAGTATTACATAAGAGGTCGCTGTACATATTTGTTGCACATAAACTGTCCTGTCAAATCCAGAATTCATAATTTATTTGTTGATGTTGATATTTATACCATCACCCTATAGTTTACACTGCAATTACACTATAATATATTGAAGAGTTGTTTATCATAAAATAAGAGAAATACATAAATATTATGTTTTTGCATTAAAATGTGGGTTAATTTACGAAAGAAGAACAGAAAACTCCACAACTTTTTAGAAATGTAAATAATTATAAAATTTATTTTTGACGATCTAATTTGTTCAAAAATTTTATAACAAATTGCACATCAAAAGCAGGGAAAATATTTTAAATTTTGATAATTTTTTTGGGTAATTGCGTAACACACAACACTAACTTTTTTTAAACAACGAGATCACCGAGATGGATTAATACGTGGTTCCTATTTATAAGAAAGGTAATTCCCACTTGATTGTTAATTACAGACCCGTTTGCAAATCTTCTGTTTTCGCCAAGTTGTCAGATTCCATTCTTGCTGAGGCCCTTAGCATAGCTTTTCGATCATATTTTAACATCAATCAGCATGGTTTCTTAAGGGGTAGAACCACCAGTACAAATTTATTTCATTATTATGATTTTGTTGTTAATTCCCTTGAGAATGGAAATAGTGTTCACGCTGAATATACAGATTTATCTAAGGCCTTCGAAAGAGTTGACATTGATATTCTTCTGTTTAAGTTGAAAATCCATGGAGTTGGTGATCCTTTGTTATCCTTCATCGAATCATTTCTATCTGGTCGCTTTTTTTCTGTTCTCAGTAATAACTCTGTATCGGATAGGATTTCTACATTTTCTGGCGTACCTCAGGGTTCTCACTCCGGGCCCATATTATTTCTTGTTTATTTCAATGATGACTGTAGTATATTTAAGGATTGTAAGTTTTCTTTATTGGCAGATGATTTAAAAATTTTTAATTCAGTGTCTTCTACTCACGACTGTGTTGGTTTACAGAGGGAACTGGACTGCTNTATATATATATATATATATATATATATATATATTAGATAGCGATTGATTAATCCATCTCGGTGATCTCATTGTTTAAAAAAAATTATTGTTGTGTGTTTACGCAATACTCATATTTTTCTCTATCAAAACTGAGTACGCTATACTCATTTCATAGATGTTAAAGGTAGACATATGATGGATATACTCTGCCCATCAAAAAAAGATTTTAAGTTACAGACCTGTCTAGGTCTTATTTATTAGGAAATTTTACGGTGAAGAAGACGACTTTTTTATATGTTTTCCTGCTTCAGTCATTCATCAGTAAATTCAAAAATTCAAAGCGTCGCCCTATAGCAATCGATAGGCAATTTTAATTAGCTTTCCAATGGCCATCATCCACTTTGCCCGATTTCTCCACCGTTTTCAGTTATCCTCGATTTTTGAACAAAAACGTGGTTTTTGACGTGCTCATCGCAAAACCGATGAGAGAGAGTGATAGAGAGAGAGAGAGAGAGAGAGAGAGAGAGAGAGAGAGAGAGAGAGAGATGCAGACCAAATAAAACTTGGTCTCGTTCTGAATTTAATCGTTAGGAACAGTACTGCGACATGTAATGAATTTTTGCAAATGCAAATTGCTCAAGAATTCAAATATATTACATATTGCCCTTCTCTTGGCAGGCCAATCTCAAAAAATTGACTAATTAGCAACTTGACTGAACTGAAATATATTTTAAAATTATTATTATATAAAACAAAAACCTATACAAAGTCACGACAACCACAGCACGACAATAAGCGTGGGCGGGGAATTATCAAAAGAAGGTGGGACGGAGATTGGGATTATAAGGATAATAATCACCCAGACAGAATGTAATAAATCTTGAAAAGGTTTTTTCGAGTAAGCTTTCAAGCAAAGACTAAATTATGGTAAGTATTTTTAAGCCTGTTTTACGTCACTGGAACGTGAAACTGGATAAGATGTATGGAAGAATTAGGAAGATTCGCGAGAAAAGCAGTACGGAAGGTTAAAGATAAACAACCAGGGGGAATGTTAAAAAACTGGACAGAATATTGCAGAAGTCTTAACTTTCAGAAACTGTAAAACATAGCTGGTAAATATTATCAGAAGTACCTTTATTTTCCTAGGGTGTGAATGGCAATTATGTCACCTTTGTCAATTGGTCAATAATTAAAAATAATTATTTTAGGCAATACTCATGGTCGTATGAGCTCCCTTGTGAATATGGCATCCTCGGAGATCCTTGTTGTAATCTAATAAATTCTTGATAAATTAATTGAAGGATACTTTTTAATTTGAAGATTGGTTGTTACTATGAGGAAGGTTTGAATAGTTGACATTCATTTTGACTGGAAATAGTTAATTTACAATTTAAATAAAAAATATTTCATATCTCCACTATTTATGCTCTGACATCTTTATTTAGCTTTTTCGGTAGTATGTGTGTGTTTGTGTGTATGTCGCTTCCTCACTCTCTCTCTCACTCTTTCTCTCTATCTCTTTCTCTCTCTCTCTTTCTCTCTCTCTCTTTCTCTATCTCTCTCACACCACCTCACTATTTATCACACTTTCTCTACATCACCCTCTCTCTCCCTCTCTCTCACCCTCTCTCTCCCTCTCTTTCTCTCCCTCTCTTTCTTTTTCTCTCCCCATCACCCTCTTTCATTATCTCTCACACACCACCTCACTATTTATCACACTTCCTCTACATCACCCTCTCTCTCCCTCTCTTTCTCTCCCTCTCTCTCTCCTTCTCTCCCAACACCCTCTTTCTTTATCTCTCTCACACCACCTCACTATTTATCACACTTTCTCTACATCACCCTCTCGCTCCCTCTCTCTCCCTCTCTCTCTCCATCTCTCTCTTTTTCTCTCCCCATCACCCTCTTTCATTATCTCTCACACACCACCTCACTATTTATCACACTTCCTCTACATCACCGTCTCTCTCTCTCTCCCTCTTTCCCTCCCTCACTCTCTCTCTCTCTTTTTCTCTCTCTCTCTTCCTCTCCCCATCACCCTCTTTCTTTAACTCCACCTCACTATTTATCACACTTTCTCTACATCACCTTATCACCCTCTCTCTCTTTCTTTCTCTGTTCTTTTTCTCTCTCCTTTCTGCGGATCTATTTACCTTCATTTCATTAATGCTTCCATATCGGTTTCTATCTCTTTCTCACTCCCTTTCCGACCGTTCCCACTCACTCTTTTTTACATTTCACCATCACTTGCTCCTCTTTCCTCTTTCCTCTCATAGTATGTCTCTCTTCCTCCCTTTCATCCATCCTATCCCCCTCTCTCTTCCTTTTGCACTCACTGAATTTTTAATAATTTCTTTTATATCTCGTTTTAGTATTCATGTTAATTTAACGGCGAAAAGCAGATCAATTTTCCTATAATTTTCTATATTTACATGTATCCATTCCATTCTTTCTAATAATTTCTATCTATTCTTTCACTAACATTCTCGCTTTATTAATTTATTGGTTTATTTATGTATTTACTAATTTGTCTAGTTATCTAAATATGTAACGTCTTAATGTACATTCTTCGCTTTATAATCTCTCTAATTAAATATCCAAATGGTATATCTCTCTCTTCATATTCGTTAGATAAAAGAGCGATCCAGATATTGTGAGATCATTAAATAAATAGTTAATTCATATTCATATAATATTCAAGGGTCTGGCGGTACGCATAGAAGTAGAAACTACAATAAAAAACAAAATGTACATATTTTTTTGCAGTAAGAATCCAGAGAAAAAATTCATATTAATTGTGTAAAATGGTTTGATGTGGCAATTTTACGAGAGAAGAGGAATTGAATGAAAATCGAAGAAAATTTATTATTTCAAATTGACGTATGTGAATGTGTACGAGAACTTATCGTGCAGAAAGAAAATATTTTTACATTTTTTTTCCCACAAAGTAACAACTAATCGATAAAAGATATTTTGTATTTGTCAAGAGAGTTTTTTTTTCAATTTTTATTTCACAGTTCCTTGAAGACATTGTGGTGCTTTGAACAATATAGGTGCCTTTTATGAAAAAATATTTTTTCCCAGCACATACTATGTACTAAACAAGTTTAACGCGCTCATAACCACTTTAGAACCTGACGTAATTCAAAATCACTGTCTTAGGTTATATCCAGTTGTTCATACAACCTCATTTTCTGTTATATTTACATAGGCGTTTTATCCTATATAAAATACTTTTCTATGGGACCGTATGAATGAAATATTCTTTTACAGATAAGTAACAACTTTTATTACAAAATCGTTTAAATAATAATTTGTTGATCATTTTCCCTGGCACGTGAGCGATATGTAAGCGATAAACAATTTAAAGACCTATTTGTATTTAAGGGACGCCAAAACCCATTAACGGCTAATTGAAATATGTTTGGCATGAATTGTGGTGGACGGTTCGTTAGTACCAATCAGTCCCTTGGGGAGAGTTCCACAAGAAAGTTATTAATAGAGTTACAAAAGTTTCATAACGACGCTGTTCTCTCCAAGATTTTACTCATAAAATCAATATCGCCTTCAAAACTTGGCCGAACTATGCAAGGCCGGATGTTCCTTGGGGGTTTCATCTGGAATTAAAAGCATTAAGGGCCTCTTGATTGCAATATTATGATGGGTTTTCTTTTCAAGCAAATTCATGATGGCCAACGCCCAAATTTTTATTCTGTTTAATAAGGTCTCAATTCACACTAGGTAAGATTTGAATATCATAGTCGCACATCATTTTTAAACAAAAATTAGTAAAATGTTCAAAATTTATCTTACACCCAAATTTCAACTGAATCGTTGGTTATAGATAAATAATAAAAGGCTTCAAAACTATTTCACATGAAACATCAAGTATCAAAAAAAAAAAAAAAAAAATATATATATATATGTATATTTATCACTGTACCTAATCACCCAGTGTAAACATAATCAAAATAAATCTAACTTTACTATTAATATTTTTCTGGAGAAAACAACTGTATAAATAACCAAGTGGGATGTCATTGTATATACTTGAAAAAAAGCACCAATGATCCAGTGAACAAAAAATATAAATAGGTTCGTGGTAGTGCAATAAGAGCTTCTTTTTACATTTTATGAGAACGTAGAATGGTTGCAATACATAACCAAGTGGGATGTCATTGTATACACTTGAAAAAAAGCACCAATGATCCAGTGAACAAAAAATATAAATAGGTTCGTGGTAGTGCAATAAGAGCTTCTTTTTACATTTTATGAGAACGTAGAATGGTTGCAATACATAACCAAGTGGGATGTCATTGTATATACTTGAAAAAAAGCACCAATGGTCCAGTGAACAAAAAATATAAATTGGTAGACTAGAATAATAGTACGCCTGATGACTGGACAGTGCAGCCACCGTAGACAAATTACACAGAATCGGAACAGAAGAAATAAGCCAGCGCAGATATTACTAGGAAGAAGAAAAAAAGAGAAACATGTCCTCCGTTCGATGTTCTGTGCGGACTAGATTCCTTCTCCTGGGAGAGGAAAATCCAAGACCTGAAGGTAGTCCGAGTGCCTTTAACAAAACTTTGGGGTCTGATAAAAAGTTTTAAGTCCAACGACGGCTAACTCTGAGGTATATGTACGATCTCGAAACGGCAGAAACAATCTGGCAGGAAATTGCCTGGAAGAAGAAGTAACAGCGGAACATTTCTTCTGTAAGTTTGAAGGTCCAGGATCCGAGGAAATTCCAAGACTTGAAGGATGTTCGAGAGACATCCTGTGTTTTGATAAAAAACATTCAGTTTATCGAAGGCTAACTCCTGAGGTCCTCGAAGCAACTAGAACAAGCCTGTGTATATAATGCCAGGAAAAAACAGCTGAACACTCTGTTGTTCTGAAGCCTACGCAGGCTCACAGTCCTCCTAATGCCGTTCTTGAAGAATAAACAAGGACCGACACTTTCGGATCTCATAAAAATCTTTAAGCTTAACGAAGAGATTTAGACAATAATGCAGATAAACAATATTGTTCGTTCATAGTGAGGCTGGTACCTAGGTAGGTTGGGGAATCTCCAAACTATTGGTTTTGTTTTCTTTTTTTAGAGGCATCGGACAGCTGGTCATTTCAGCCCCGTGCGCATGAGAAATATTGTAACACACATTCGACACGCATTCACACAAATGAATACATTCACACATTGCATTCATTCTATTTTGTGGATGGAGTACTGAATATTCCTCCATCAACCTGCATACAATAACAAACAATCCAATTGGGGTCGATGGGGGTACTTTTATAAATATTCCGCCATCGATCAAGTCACGTACACAGCTCGAGGGGTGATGGGGATGCTATTCCACCATCAGCCACTCCCCATTCACTCTAATAAATACACTCACTTTCCAAAGCAATTTCCAAAGCTTCTGAGCATGCATTTTGATATTTACCTCTAGGAAAGATTCTGTTCAAGAACGAAGTGGCCGACCAACTCCCGCATCTTTTAGCTTCATAATGAGTATCGAATAATTTATGTTGTCCTAGGCTTTGGACATATCCGTGTAAACAATATCTGCTTGATGACCAGATTCCAACAAAAATGAAGTCTCTATAAATCACTAAATCAGGTAAATAGTTAATTTGTTTGCTAAAATGTGAACGCAAGCAGAACAATAAACACTTCAACAAAAGGGTCACTGCTGCCGGAAAACACAACGAGAACATAAACACACTGTATAAATTATTCACTTTAACATACAAATCAGAGAACAACTACAATATGCACTACCACAAACTCATGCGCACTCATAAATAAAATACAATGATAAATAGCGTAAATGACATTCTACACCGAACCCAAATATGCCCATTGGTTATAATTATTATTATGCGCTGTTGGCTGTTAATTTAAAAAAGTCCAATAAAACGACACGCTTTTCGCTCAAGAATAATTCAGCGTCTGTGTTTTTATCGTGGTTTTGTCTTGTGCCGCCAGATTTGCATATGTGACGGGCAGAAACAAGCTCGAAAGACCATGGCTAATGCGATTTCACCAAAGAGGAGATTCGCAGGGACAGTCAGGGTAAACAGCCATCATAAGGATCGAGTAATTAATTATGCAAACGGGATAACAAAAGAGGGTGACGATAGGCACATGAAAGTGTGCTTTCCCAGAATAATTATTCGCCCTTCTCTCGTGCCTCGGGGGAGTCGGGACTGTTGACAAAACAGGGGAGACCTTTGATCACATCGTGCGGAAACCCAATTGGATCCGACGCACATGTCCGCAAACTATATTTCCCTCATCTCGTATTTACATTTTAAATGCTGCAAGGGAACCAAATGAAAATTGAGTTTGTACGGAGTCGAACGGGACAATAGGAGGGTCCCTGAGTCGACGTATCAGTTTTCATGGAGGATATATCAATCGGTGATAAATTGAGACGGGGCCCACCCTTTTCATCTGATTCCGCGTATATTTTTTTAACCAGTTTAAACTCTATCGCTAAACAATGAATTGTTTAGAAAATAAATGAAACAAGGAGGGGAGTGTTAACATTCACCGCTTCACTTTCAAGTTGCGAACATTTACCAATCATTTAAAACTCTGACCGAAGAGAAATATTATGAATGTAATATGTGAATGGTTTACGTTAATAATATATATTCAGTTTCATATTCACCAGTCCGTCCGTTGTAGATAGCTCGGCTGAATTTCTCTTGAACCAATAAGACTGTCAAAAAAAAGAAAAAAAAAATACATCTTTAATATTTTTTAGTCTAGTTTCAAATGTTTACCTTTTTTGAAGAAAAATTATACAGGGTGCCTAAGGCCCACATCAAATTCAAAATTTGAGAGAAGTGATTTGAGAAACCCCACAAAACGCGGTTTAAATATTTATTGGTAATTCTTTTCCCCCAATCTACCCTGCTTGGTCTTTTACTGTATTAGCAAACCTGATGATGGTATGTAAGCAAAACGAAGTGTTCCAAACCTAATCTATTTTGACATGTCTGCCAATTGGTCGCAGAATATCTTGGATAAATTTCAATTTTATTTAATTATTTGAAATTTATGTCTAAGAAAAAATTGTTTTTACCAGTTGTACTAAACAGATCATTACAAAAACATAATATTTCTTGTACTTATTTATATAAAATTTAAACCTTTCTCTTGGAAAATAAGACAAAAAACAAGAAAATGTTATATAATATTTACTAGCAAGGAAAAAGTTATCTCCGGCAGTTTGAGAATTTAACAAACTTTTAAGAAAATATGAAACAGTATTACCCATGTACATTTTTATGAGCTCTTAATTTTACACGATAATATTTGTTCGAATAATAAGAAATGCATTTTCGATCTATATTATTTTTTAATAATACATTTATTAGAGGGGGCGTCGGTGGCCGCAAGGGTTTTGGCGTTGACACTGCACTCATCACTGTCGGTCCGGGGTTCGAATCCTGCGCCCCGTATTCGATCCCGACATACTTACAAATTTGGCTTTATTTCAAAAACCCCGAGGGTTGATATAACCTCTGATGTTGCGAACCCTCGTTAAAATTAAAAAAAAATTTTTTTAATTAAAACTGGAAATGAGAGTATCTCTTAATTATTCAATGGCCAGTTTAGTAATAAATAAACATTAGTCCACGCATTACAAACATACTAACTTTTTAATTATTTTTATCAGCTTATGCTTAATTATATAAATACTCAATTAATTATACACTTTTTTTTCGTAATCAAAAATTTGTGTCACAGGCGGGATTCGAACTCACGACTTTTGGCTAGATACGCCGCGGCTCTACCAATTGAGCTACCGTGACTTCGATGATATCTCGCTGAAAGTCGTGGGTTCGAATCCTGCCTGTGACAACAAATTTTTCATTTCGAAAAAATCGTGTATAATTAGTTGAGGAATTACAGTCATAGTTTAGTTGTGTTCACGTAGTAACATTTTAGATGACTCAAATGGCTAATAATTAATAAATAATTAATCATCTTCAATCGTCTTCGTATAGAATATGTAGAAGGCGTTTGGCATCGGTGTACGGTTGGCTTTTATACAGATTAGAAGTATACCGTGTGATCTCATTGTCAGTGTCAATGTGCGGGATGTTCAAATATCTCTTTATGTCGCTATTGCAGATATACCAAGGCGTTTCTACCATATTTCGTAGAACTTTATTTTGGAACCGTTGTACTATCACTGTAATGTTTCTTTTTACAAACCCCCAAAGACGTATACCATAAATCCATATATTTTTTAATATGTGATTATAAAGCATTATTTATTTTGTCTTGATAGCCGGGAATTCTTCCAGCAACCAACAAGTTGACGGTATATGAAATAAAGTTCTTCCAATTTAATTTTTTTATCCATTGTTATGCCTAAATACATAACTGAATTCTGGGATGAAACTACTTACCATTGAAGACGACTGGTTTATCTATTAATGTTCTATTTGTCTTTCCGAATGATAGGAGGTGAAAAATTGAATATATTGTTTTGGGAAGATTTTGAAGATTATGAATTCCTGCCAAACCTTGTCAAAGGCCTGCGATATGTCTATGAATTCCATCAGTGATTCTATGTATATGATTTATGCTGGTTTCTGAATCCATACTGAAGGATTCGTATACTGTTCGTTTTTTCAATGTAGAGTTTCCGTCTTTTTGGCAAAATTTTTTCGCATATATGCATGGTTATACCATTATGGTAAACTCAACAGCTTTCCAAATATTAGGGAAATACCTAAGTCTTAAATTAGTTAAAATTTCAATAAATTTGTCTATTTTAAAATTCCTTTTTTTCCGGAAGTTTGCTCCAAATGTTTTGTTTTTTCCCGTAGCGATTGCCCAGACGATTTGAGCATAAATCATTCAGTTTAAACGTGTTTTGGGAATAAGAAATGTATTGATTTTTTCCCAAAAGCGTTTTTCATAAACGAAAAGGAAATTTGATGCTAAAGCAATGATGATGAAAATGACAAATTTTGATGCATATTAAGCATTAGTCATGAAGTAGGACGGCCGGAAAGAGACTCGTGAAGAAAATATGGCGTCATAATGGGAAAACACCCCCGAGGGAAAAACATCGCCCCCCTGAGTGATTCTGCAGGGAAACAGAGATATGTATTGTGTTCTGTTTGGGAAATTACCCAATAGGAGTCGGTGCCAGGGAAATAACATGTGGAAATCACATCCTTTCTCTAGAAGGGTGTGTGACAGGGTGACATCAATCACGTCTGAATGGACTCCATCAACTCAGGACCTGTGTTGATTTTTCACGTTATTCAGTTATACGGTGGAGAGAGGTCGATTTTCTGTACACTGCCAACTTGCTATCAACGTTATTTTTACAATTTTTTTAGTCATGCCGCTTCGAAACCATCAATTTAATGAATCTAAAATAATTGTCAAAATCCATTCATAAGAGTTCAAAGAAAGTGTGCCTTTACTCGTGAAAACGTGAGTTTTCAAGAAAGACAAAAACTGAAAAATTAAAAATCCATTATTTTTAGCCAAGAAGGCGCCAAAAAATCAGGAAAATTGAACTACCATATACAAAGCACTCATCCTGCCTCAAGCTGACGGGTTATTTCAGGTCAGAATAAATCAGACTCTCGACTAGTCGATCAAGTTGTGGGTTCGATCCCCACGGTCGCCTCTGGATTGTTTCTGATGAATAATTTTTTCCCAAAAGCGTTTTTCATAAACGAAAAGGAAATTTGGTACTAAAGCAATGATGATGAAAATGACAAATTTTGATGCATATTAAGCATTAGTCATGAAGTAGGACTACATATACACGTATATATACCCCCATAATATTTGAGGGGTAATGAACCTTGCATTCATGCTAATAAGTTACACATATACACAACACATACACTCACACTCCCCGAAAGTACTTGATATTTACACTAATAAATTACATTCATCTACCATACTTCGTTCACACTACCTCAGAGTACTCGATATTCCTCCAGGAGGGTAATTAAGGATAAGCTCCTCCATTTACACTAATAAATCACATTCACCCACGCCCGCTGCGCCATAAAAGTATTTGATATTCCTCGGGGTAAACGTAAGTATCTTTAGGCCGTCCATAGGCCATTCGGGATGTCGTATGTCTTTCTTAGTTATTTGCAGTCGTTGTTATCAGAATTTCAATCCTTGAAGGCTTGTTGTTGTTTGTTTGGTTTTGTTTTGCGTTAAATTGTAAGATGCCAGAAGTTAATAAAAAATGAAAATTAATCAACTCTTTCTTTCAAAACGCTATCTATGCACTCGAAAAGTACTAACAAATGACAAGCTTCAATTCGTGCCAACGTACCTAACTTGTATGCTAACGTCTAACAGCCTACAACTTTATAAAATATGGGGTGTTTCTATTATGAATGAAAGTGTAAGGACAGGTCAGAAATTAACAAAAGAAATGTATTTATCTGATTTATTTAATGCGTATTTAAGAATGAAAATACGTGTAAACAAAAAACAGCTGTTAAATTCATGGCTGCCATGTTGGTTACCTATGCCCTAAGGGATAACAATGTGACTTCATTTTTGACCTAACATTTAACATTGGTCCTGACTTGTTAGATCGAGCAATGTTATCTAGCCGATTCTTCCAAATCTACGTCATCATTTTTCTCCATCTTACAGGACCTAACAGAGTTAAAAGGGTTAACACGATCGTGAATACCCCTATTATTCACTCGATTGCTTAAATTTTCTTTGATAGGATTGAAAGCAGTTGAATATCACATTAAAATAATCAATTATTAAGATTAAAGGTTTATTTTACCAATCCCAGGCTTGATCTATATTAACGATTTACTTTTTTAACCCTTGATCATAATCTGGATTAACGTTAAACTTTTTAATCGTTAATTACAATTTTGATAAATATTAACTTTTTTAATCATTAATAATTTCGCAATTAATTAATCGTTAATTAATTTTAAAATGTTAATCGCCCAAAATAGCCAAATCCGGTTGTTTATGTTGTCCACATAGTAATAACTTACATATATTAGTTATGGAAAACAACAAGAACAATTCCATCATATTTATCTTTGGATAGTACACAATAACCAATCCACTTTCCTTTTATTTTATTTTATTATATTTCGAACACGGTTATATATTTGAT
Organism: Cimex lectularius; assembly: GCF_000648675.2. NCBI lineage: Eukaryota > Metazoa > Arthropoda > Insecta > Hemiptera > Cimicidae > Cimex > Cimex lectularius. The sequence continues at coordinate 1,661,160 of NW_019392701.1, forward strand.
CCACATTGATCGATAAAATATGAGCTCGGTCAATTTGGCCTGCAAAAATGCTAGCGGGTTCGAATTCCTGTTTATCCATTCAAATTTTTCATAAGTATAATTAGGAAAATGTATTTAAAAGTGGTTCTGAATTTGTATACCTGGTCAGCCACGCTGAACAGGTATTTGTACGTTAGGCTTTCCTGTACAGCAGGAATTACTTTATTTTTTTAAATCTGGACTATCCCAGTAGAAATAAAAAATATCTGATTATTGTTAAATGGTCTTTATAACATTTTGTTCGAGAATAATTTAAACACGCATAGGTGTTGTAATTCTGGCCATCACATCACAAGATAAATAAAAGAATGAAATAAATGTCGAAATTATGAATTATTTTATTTTCGCATACTCAAAAATGCCTTCACCAACCATGTTTTTCTGTTCTTTACGTTATAAAACTTTTATAAAAAATTTGACAGGTGCCAAACGGAATCTCGATTAATCCGACAAGCTCCAAGATTTAAGTCCGACAGAAAGGTTAATTTATCGAGAAGGAAAAACATGAAATATAACCCAAAGGTTAATTTTCTCCCTGGACTGATGATAACCTCATAAGAGGTGCAGTTATAAAAAATTTGAAGACATCCCTGGTTGTGGTTAATAGGTTCGTAAATAAAACGGAACCGTCCGTCGCTTTGTAATGGCCGGAATATTTTGGAGTCAAATCAAGATAAGTATTTTTATGGCTGGCCCACTTGCGTGAACGTGTCAAATTCAAAATAGGCCGAATCGGCTTCCGTGGGTGTTCCACGCCCGTATCACTCCCAGGGGCGATAATTCCACGATTCCTTTTCGTTTTTTGTTCCACACGAGCCGTTCGAAACAGGTCCGGGTGGCATAAAATGAAGATCAAGTCATCTCGTAGATAGAATCTAGTAGCGTTTGTCATTGTTCTTTATTGTCGACGGGGTTGTCACACCTGACCCGCATAAACCGCTCGTCATTCTCTGCTCGGGACTCCCTCCGTCACGCACCCTGTATGCACACCTTTTAATTTTCCTTGACGTGTTATTTGCAAAATTGTGATAATACTCTTCCTCAAGATTAAATTCCTCAACCCTGGAGATGTATTACTGTTAGTGCTTTAAAGTTAGGTCATACCACAACCATTTATAATAAAATTTTTTAGCCTATGTAAATCCATTAAATTCATACAAACAATATTAGTTTAGATATTGAAAATTGAAAACGTTTGTTTCCTTTAGTCCTGGTTTGCATCGGCTTGTAAACTGGAACGAAACAAGTGTAACGTACATAACACGCGCTGTTCATGCATAAATTCCGTTATAACACAGCTGAGAACAAGATAAAAAACTCTGAACTTTTTTATTATCTTTTAAGGATGTTGACGAGTTATACAAAGTAGGGGTTTTCACGGTCTTTGTATTAACCCTGTTAACTCTGTTAGGTCCTGTTAGACCGAGAAAAATGATGACGTAGACTTGTAACAATCGCCTAATTAACATTGCTAGATCTAACAGGCCAGGGTCAATGTTACATGTTAGCTCGAAAATGTACATTGCTCTCCGTTAGGGCGTAGGTAACCAACATGGCAGCCATGAATTTAACAGCTGTTTTTTGTTCGCACGTATTTTTATTCTTAAATACGCATTAATTAAATCAGACCAATACAACTCTTTTGTCAATTTCTGACCTGTGCTTATACTCTCATTCTGAATAGATACATCCCCTATCCTATAAAGTGTAGGCTGTTAGACGTTAGCATACAAGTTAGGCATGTCGGCACGAACTGAAGCGTGTCATTTGTTAGTACTTTTTGAGTGCACTTTGAATGAAAGAGTTGATTAATTTTCCTTTTTATTAACTACTGGCATCTTACAATTTAACACAAAACAAATAACAACAAACCTGCAAGGACTGCTATAGCTTTATTTTTGGGTCTACTAATCGCCCGCGCAGCATTGTGGAAAAATTAACGTTTAACATGTTAAGAAAAGAAGGGGGCGTTCACCATCTTACTGGACATTTCTCTATTCGAGTTAACGCGAGTTATAATTTTACAAATATCGTGAATACCCCTAGTATCGTTGATAGGCAAATACGCCGTAGTGGGTGTAAAGGAAAGAGTAAATAACCTCTTGATATGCTAATCCAAAAACGCAGTCATAAATTATTTAGGATAATAAAAATTGAAATCCTTGTTTATATTTAAATAAAGATTTGGCTTAAAAACCGCATATCAACATCTATTTAATGTCTTACTTATGCCTAAATTTTTACATGGAATATCGAATTTAGTTAGTTTAGTTAGAATTGGTGAGAAGAAATACATCGAAAATAATTTATTGAATTGAAACAATTTGCAAACCAAATATATACGTTTATTTATATTGTTTATTTATTTAAATTTGGATGTTAAATTCCCCTTCTACGATTAAAATTTTTAAGGAATTTACATGAGTTATGTTTGAAGTTTGATGCTCAATGGAAGAACTTGCAATATATAGAAAAAAGTAGATAAAAATGTTAAAGCACGCTGTTTTTAGGTTATAATTGATTTATATATCTTTGTGTAAGGTATTGGTTGAAATAAAAAAGCCAGCGTCACGAGCAGGATTCGAACACACGACCTTCGGCTAAATACGCCGCTGCGTCGAAGTCGCTATAGCTCAAGTGGTTAGAGCAGCGGCTTATTGAGCCGAAGGTCGCGGGTTCGAATCCCGCTGGTGACGCTGACTTTTTTATCTCAACTAAAAAACTTAATTAACTGAAATATATTAATTGGTCAATCGGACCACGAAATATAATGGATTTAATAAGTAAAACGAAGTATATATTCACTAAAGCTCTTGTGGCCATTTCATTTGTCGTCGATTACACGACATTTGAAAAATGGCAAAAATATGGGAGAATTCGAAAGGTTGGTTGAGATGGGAAGTTGGTGTCCGAGCGGATCGAGGTCACGATTGCGCAAATGGTAGAGCAGCGGCGTATTTATCCGAAGGTCGTGGGTTCGAATCCCGCGCGTGACGCTGGCTTTTTATTTCAACCAATAACTAACATGAAGATTAATTAATTGAAAGAAGTTATTTGGTCAGTCGGACCACGAAACATAATGGATTTGATTTATTTATTTCATAACAGACTTAAAAAGTAGCCTAATGTAAAAAACTAGTTATAAAATGTATAAAATATACAGATGGATATATAGATAAATAGAGAGAGAAATGGAGAAAGAGAGAGATCATTGCACATTGCTGGAAATAAAAGTATGGGTTTATTTAAGTAAAACTACGTATAAATGAACAAATTCACAATTATTAAATTTTTTTACAAATATAAACATACAGCAAAGTTGTGGAATTTATTGATATCTGCTACTTACTAGCTGTACGGAACAAATTGTAAAATATGTGTAATCCACTGGCAGGCTATCAATCATTATGGCAAACCAATTCATCCGATCTGACGGTTCGTCTATCGACATTTGTACAGATTAAAAAAAATGAGAGCTGCACATCTGGATGTGTACTGTAACGAGTAATTCACCATAAAATTACGAAAAGAATTCTTTTTTAGAACTGCGGTATACTGTAAGAGTTTGAAAATAAACACATACAGTCTGCATTCGTGTGCAAGTCGTTCGATATTACATTTGTTCACCTGTTCGCAATTCCAGGTGTCTGTCACTATATCCGAATGACTGATGGATATAATTTAGGTGTCCTAGGCTGCCATGCGTCATCCTCTACTGCTTCCTTATCCCTTTTGATTAGTAAACACCAGAGTCAGATTTCCCGAGAGGGTTTCCTTCCCATCTTAGACTTCCAAGATATAATTAACTCCCCCTGTATTCCCGGTCGATCCTTTTGAACTGAAATCCCTGTCGACTCGGTTTAATAACGCAATTTTTTATCAAGTTGGGTTCCTTTTGTTTTTACCTGTCTTCGATTGTTGGCTTGTGCGGATTTGAGAAAATGGTGTTAAATTGAAAAAAAGTGCCAAAGGGACATAAAGCAAATCAAAAACGTCACATAGAATAAAACTCATATTAAAAATTTATTATCAAGCTTAATTTTCTGAACCTCTCTATTGAATTTTACGTAAGCTCAAAGGCAATGAAAATACAATATAAATCGAAAATGTGTGTTTTTCGTATAATTTTCCCTCTTCATACACGAGTGCTTTAAGTATAAATTAAATCCAGGGTATATATTGGCAAAATTATCTGATGTTCAAATACATTTATTTTAACGTGAGTGATTATTATTGATAAAAATAACTGTTTGCATTTTTTTTTATTTACTTCATTTCCTGTAACGACAATGAGATTATCTGATTATGGGAACGACAAGTTTAAATTTTTAATAGGGTTCTAAACTGTATTTTAGCAAACTTTCTTTTTAAACTAATAATTATATTTTGTAAAAACAACAAAGTTTGAAATTTAAAATTTTAAGAACCTACATTATTTGTTCAAAGAAAACGTCAGGTTTCCAACAATTCTTAACTTTTAGAACTAGAATGTAACTTTCAGAAAGCGCTTTCGTAAAGCTACGGTGAACAGCAAAATTTTAAAATACTTCCCCAGTTTTTTCTTGCTTCAAAAAATCTTCAAAAAGGCAGAAACTAAGATTTATACAAGTTGATATAGCTGTACTGTGACTGTGAGTTTTACATAAAGTATGTAAATTTAAACTTTATGGTACGATTGTACGCTTTATTATCCAACATATAGGGAAAATGTCTTGTTGATCTAGATGGTAAATATTTTTTTAAAGGGAACTTGATATGTCCAACTTTGTTGGTAATTTTTGAGTACTTTGTTTCCTTTTCAGCTATATTTAATGCACTTTCGTCACAACAAATTGTTTTAATATTTTCATCAGTCAGCCAATTACTCTTGAACATATTATATCGGCCAATACACACACACACACACACACACACACACACACACACACACACACACACACACACACACACACACACACACNATATATATATAAATTAATGGATAATAATTCGAGATCTTCTTTAAAAAAAAATGTTTATTTAAAAAGTAGTAGCTCCCCGATGTACATTCTGGGAAGCGTACACAGAATTTAATACAATTACCCTTGGTCCATTATTAAGTCACCTCGGGTTAAGGGGGAGAAAAATGCAATTGAGCTTAATCTACATCTGATAAGCCGAGTGCATTTTTCTGTACAAGAAACGCTATAACTAATATTGTTTATAATATAATAGATATAATTCCTCCACCCTTAGAATAATGCTTCCCCTTGTCATGTCAATGATTAAAGGCTTAGATTAACATGTACATATGGTATAATATTATTTTTTGTCACAAAGTTTGGAGAAATATCATGAAGCTTAAAATGACGGAGCTTGATGCTGAAGATGATTTGTTTTGGTCCAAATGTGAGATTGAAATTGATGCTTGGTTTTCTATGGCTCGTTGTCCGATAGATGAGTGGGTGTCCTTGACAACATTGACAGCAGAGGATTATGAAATGTTTTTAAAGGTTTTAAATGAGATGACTGTGTGTTGGTTCATAATTCATGTATTGGAAGTCATTAACCAGCAATCTTTCAATTTGTAACAGAGTTTTCGGGTTCCTGGTCGCTAAGTTGTTTCATAAAGGATCTTTCAGTGAACTTATGAAATTGTTGCATATGACTCATTCTTCAAACTGAATTAGGTAGCTTTTGTTGGCTTCTGTGCCTTCTAAAATATTTATTTTCGAACGGAACAGATCGAATTTTTCTTGAAATTCAGCGAGTGAAGTTAATACGTGTTTGTTCATATTATGCCTCAAAATTTCTATGATTAAACTCGCCGGATCTTGAATATCTGAAAAGTTATTTGCTTCTGTGTGCAAGTGTGCTTTAAATTGTTCCCAAGTAGTGAACTGAATATTTCTCATAGACTCGTTAGCTTTGTCTGTCAATTTGTTTCTTATGTGTAGGAACACTAATTGTCGCTGTAAAGTAGAAAAATTTTGTACACTGCTCAATAAAGTGTTTATTTCTTCCACTTTTGTAATACATTGGGGCAAAGTTTTAGGATTACCATTATAAGTTGGTGTAGTTTCAAATTTGACGAATTTGCCATTTTTATTTTCTGTGTTATAAAATTTATATCGACTCATAGTATGATTAAAAAGTGTACCATGTCCAATTCTAGATCTTCTTTCTTCCTTAGATTGAAGTACAAGTAGGTTGATGAAATTCGAGACGGCAAATTAACCGTTGATAAAGTTGGTTTCAATATTCTCATGAACACCTTTGCCGTCGTGCCGACTGCGCCAATTATGGAGAATAATTCGAGATCTTCCTTTTTAAAAATTTCTATTTAAAAAGTAATAGCTCCGCCGATATACATTCGAGGAAGCGTACACAGAATCTAATACAATTACCCTCGGTCCATTATTAAGTCACCTCGTGTTAAGGGGGAGAAAAATGCAATTGTGCTTAATCGACATCTGATAAGCCGAGTGCATTTTTCTGTACAAGAAACGCTATAACTAATATTGTTTATAATATAATATATATAACTTATATATATATCCGTGGATTCTGTTTATTATGTAAAATGCTTTGTGGCGCTTATTATTGTTGAAATGACTGGAACGAAGCCGATAAACGGCGTCGAAGGTCTACAGTTCTGCATTACTAACATGTTATCATAATGTCTGCCTAAGTTTTAAAAATAAACGGCATAAACTTTAATAATAATTATATTTTGCTCTACCTTATTGACTGAACCGTATATTTTACCGTACGATCTCATAAAAAAATATACGGTAGTTCAAATGTCGTATAAGTTTTATGGCAGAGAGATCACTTACTGAAATGTGCTGGCATAATGAATGCATAGTATGTAAATAAAGATAAAATATCTACAGCTACTTCGACAATGGTTTAGTTATAATTACGGAGTGCATTTATATGTGAAATAAAATATGAAATATATATNATATATTTATATTTATATACTCTAAAAAATAGTTATGCATTTTTTAAATGTTGAATTTTGTGTAGAAAACAAGTTAATAAAATATAAAATATACCTTTAATTTTCAAATTTATTTGAAAGAACGTATGTTTTTAAATTATCACACTTTCCTCGCCGACTGAAAAAACAATGGCCGCGAAATCTCCTAGGAAAAGTGATGTGATGGAAGTGAAATTGATATTGGAAAGCATTAATCAGATATTTTATCATCATTAGAGTAAGATCAATGGGTATTTTCTCCACTCTTAGTTGTAATGTACTGCAAATTTAAAAATAAAATCGTAAATAAAAATATAAATTTCTAGTGGAAAACATTTTTATAAAATAAAAACACATTACAAAAGATTAAGGATTAATACAAGTGTAATTATAATAGATGATAGACAAATTGGAAAAGAGATCAAATACAACTTTAAAACATCGTGACAGCGGTGATATCACTAGGACCGACTATCACCCACGCAACCAAAATCCTCCAAAATCCGTGTAATAAGATAAACGAATGGACAAAAAAAATGGAAAATCAAGCTAAATCAACATAAATCAGTTCATCTAATCTTTACAAACAGAAAGGTTGACCACGTTCCGTCGCTCACAATCGATGGAACTACTATACCATACAGCAATACAGCTAAATATCTGGGAATGACCTTAGATGCCAAGCTGAGATGGAAAGAACACGTGAAGAAAAAAAGGACAGAAATAGGTTTAAGGTATAGGCAGCTATACTGGGTTGATAGGACGTGGCTCCAATGTTGCTATACAAAATAAAATATTATTATATAAACAAGTCAAAAAGCCTATCTAGACATATGGTATTCAACTATGGGGTTGTACCAAACACAGCAATATCAAAATCATGCAAACACTCCAAAATAAAATCTTACGTAACATGGTCAATTCACCTTGGTACGTAAGGAATAAGGACTTACATAGGGATCTTAAGATCCCTGAAGTCACGGCGGAAATACAAAGATTTGCCGCCAAACACCAGGCTCGCCTCAGCCGGCACGAGAATGTGGAAGCGACTCTTACATAACCGAAACATGGTCAGAAGATTAAAAAGAACAAAGCCATATGAACTTGTGTAGTTAAAAGTGAATAGTGAAATGTAAATCTTATTGTACCAATGGGTTTATAAGAATGTAAACATTTATTTATTCTATAATATTATTGTAAAATTAATGGTTGGTCTAATAAGACCAGTTTTAATAAATAAATTTAATTTAAAAAAAAACGTCGAAATTATTTTAAATAAGTTAAATTTTTGTATGGAAAATTACGTCGATTTGCCGCTAAAATATTCTCGTGCTGTCTTTCACATTTCATATCTACAGACGTGTTGGAGGTCACTTGAAGATAGCAAGTACATTCTGAGTGAGAGAAATTTCTTTTTGCTATTTTTTTCAATCTCTTTCGATTTGTCAAGTCCGCACGTTTTTAGCACTGCAAGTTGTTTTTACTTTATTTTGTTTCTTTCCACCAATATTGTCCAATTTTGATAAGGCGTCGTTTATTATAGCAATGCTGTCTTAGTGTGAGCCGAATTAGGCTTGCCAATAATGAAATGTGGATGTAATTAAAGCTAAATTTTGAACGTATGTATTTATATAATTTATTTTTCCTTTTCAAGGACTATAGTGTTTTTTGAATTTTATCATGACGTATTTAATTAAGTTAGAACTTTAAACTTGATAAAGTGGCTTCTACCCGTGTCCGCGTCAGGTTGTGGTGGAAGCGATAAATCTGGATAGTTAGTTCTTTCAAATCTTTACTCTACTCGGCGTTTTATAAAAATCATTTTTTAAGTTTGATATCAGAGAATCCACATATGAAAATTCACTTATCTCTACATTTTTGTTTTCTTCTTGAAATCTTTAGTTCTCTGAAACCTTTCGTGTCAGCCTGCACTTTTCTTTAATGAACAATTGACATTTTATTTTATTAATGGAAGAATATGTTTTGTTTCTTATAAAACTTCCTTTTTTCGTTCTTTTTTTATAGAAAGAAAGTACTTAAAAACCCATAATAGGAGCAGCTTCGGTGTTTTAGTAGGACACTCATGGTCGGCCACGTGTCGAAGATAAATGCATCTACTTTAGCCGCGTTATCTCCACGTGGTTCCAGATAAGTTTTTTTATTCCAGTTAGGACCCAGGCTGGATGTGGCAGCTGGTCCACTCTGCCAAAACCAGGGGCGACACGCTAGATCTAGAGATATCCAGCGCCACTATTTACCGCCCTGGCCGCCTATTCTTCTCCCAGGGCCCATTAACTCGGCTTTAAAACTCGGTTAAGTTTCTCAAGTTCAGAAAAGCGGCCAACCGCGATTTCGGTTGTGAGTCTGGTTCTAAATCAAAAAAAGTTTTTTTTCTTTAAAGGTTGCATAAATTAATTTCTTATAAATAATGATAAACAATAAATAATTATTATAAGTAAATATTTAAGTATAAATATATATTGAAGGAAGGATGAAACGACCGTCAGGATATCAATAGTAATTTCGAGATCAAGGAGGCATCAAATCGGTTTGATGACCGCATCCTTGATCTCGAACGTATTATAAATATATATTTTCATAAATTTTTATTATAAATAAAATTATTTTATTGGTAATTTATGATAACACCAAGAACAATAATAAATTTACTAGTAAACTTTATGTTCATGTTGTATGAACTAAAATATAGTCGTTAGTACTGATCTTCACGCAACAAAAATATCACGTTTTCTCGTTTGAACTAAATTTAAATTTTGATATTAATTTGTTATTATTTAAATATTGAAGGAAGGATGAATTGACCGTCAGGATATCAATAGTAATTTCGAGATCAGGGATGCCTCAAATTGGTTTTATGACCGCATCCCTAATCTCGAACTTACTCTATATATTTTCATCAATTTTTATTATAAATAAAATAAATTTATTTTTAATTTATGATAACACTATGAGGACAGGATAACAAATTGAGGACGTCAGTGGCTGCAACGGTTTAGGCGTTGAAAAGGCGCTCAGCAACGTAAGTTAAAGGTCCCGGGTTCGAATCCAGCGGCCCTGCATTCGAACCCGACATACTTACAAATGGGGTTTTCAAAAACACCGGTTCCTTGGGGGTTTATATGACCACTGCTGTTGCGAACCCTCGTAAAAAAAATAATTATTCTTTCTAAGGTTTTGGTTGAGATTAATTGATTGAAAGAAGTAACTTGGTCAATTGACTACGAAAATGTAAATTGATTAATAATAATAAATTTACTAGTAAACTTATGTTCATGCTGTATGAACTAAAAAATGTCGTAGTATTGATCTTCGCGTAACAAAAAATATCACGTTTTCTCGTTTGAACTAAATTTAAATTTTCGTCATTTGAAACTTTATTTCGTTATTTGAAAAATTAAAAATCCATTACTATAGAATAAAGCATACAATTGTTGTATTGTATGTAAGGAACATTTTTTTAACTTGAAAAATAAATCTTGTTTTAATGTCCAGTTAGCAATGGAGAACACGGTAGTTCAGACTGACATAAAGAAAGTACTTATGTTTACCCACTTACCCACGCTCGAGGCTTGACTTTTTATGCAAAAAGCTTAAAGCAATATCCGTGAGTTTCTTTTTATCTTTAAGCAATAAAACTAAAATCATGGAAGATGGCTAAACGCTCTAGAGTTTACAGTGGATGAAGCGAGGTTAGGCGGACCAGGATGACTTTTCGGAAAACTATAAAACCCAGACCTATACAATAAAAGACGCCTACAGAATAGAGATAAGACCGGCAAAATCCTTTTTATCTTTCACGATTTTTAAGGGAAATGACACAAGACATTGAAGAAGGCGTTTTTAAGAAGGAGGCCGGACAAACATTGCAGGGAAGACTGTAGACAAGGCTGAACAAGAAATCTTACATAAAGAAGTTAAAGTTTTCAAATATAACTTCTAAAGATATTCAAACTTGTAAAAACTTTACGACTTAGGATGTTTTTTCCCTGTAGATTTTCTATATCAAATTAATTTTATTAATAGAAAATTTCTACTCGACAACGACGTAAATATTTCTTTTTTATTTCGGTTAACGTTTCAACGGAATGTAATTTATAGTTTTTTCGGTGGTTTAATCCAATTTGAACAAGAGGGAATGTTTATCCCTTTGTTTCCATTTTCAACTGGATCAAAGCCATCTAGGTCAATTAGGAGTGAGTGAGTACCGGCTCCGTTATCAAACGCCCTCGACGAAATACAACAATAAGCCGGCAGGCAACAAATTAATTAATTAGACAATTCCGTGTTGCTGCAGAAATTTTTGATGCGTCGAACTGATATGCATGGAAATATAGACGGAGAGGAATTGAATTATCAAGGTTGACAAAAAAATTTCCACATCGCATTTCTGAATATAGCGATCCCCCGTGTGAATCGTTATTGTTTAATTATGACTGCTTAAAACGCAGCATGATCAAACAATATTGCAAAAAAGCTGGTTGATTTATTTCCAAATATTGATTACAGTAGATTAGTTAATTTCATTAGAGTTCGTGGTCCGATTGACCGAATAACGTTTTTCAATTAATTAATCTTTATATAAGATATTTGTTGAGATAAAATGTCACGAGCGGGATTCGAACCCACGACCCTCGGCTAAATAAGGAGGGAAAACTCGAAAGGTGGGGTTCAGATGGGTAGTTGGTGTCCGAGTGGATCGAAGTCAATAGCTCAAGTGGTAGAGCAGCGGCGTATTTATCCGAGGGTCATGGGTTCGAATCCCGCTCGTGACATTGACTTTTTTATCTCAACAAATACCTCATATAAAAATTAATTAATTGAAATAGATTAGTTAGTTGTATCATCCTGCTTTAAAAAGTGTTCTTTATTTTATCTATTAATGAAATAAATGATAACAGATTTTTTAAATGAAATTAGATGAGACGTTTATTTTAAGGGTGTAAAAACATCATATTACACATAAAATTTGTAGTACATTTCTCCTTTCCAGTTCGATTATTTCATGAAACTTGATTCTCATAAATAAAACGATTAAAAATGGTAGTTGTATTCATTTTCCTCATAATCAAACAGGTATAAATAAAAACAATAAATTATTAAAGTGCTTAATTCTGCTTCCAAATCGTCATTTTGAGCTTTTTTTAATTTTGAGTATTGGGATTTTCCCTTTAGCATTAAAACTTTCGTATGCTGTTTCTGCTTATGGTTTTCCTAGAAGATTTTCGTTTTTTTTCATTAATTACAGAATTCTTCTCAGAGGTACGGAATCAAGATCTACTTTGCTTTAGAATGGCTTTCCTTGGTACCAAAGCCTTTTCCTAGACGAGTTGCATTGGATATATTTTGTTGTCTCTGTCTCCTCTTGACGTAATCTTCTATCATCATTAGTCCCAACTTTTTTAGGGCTATTTAACTGAAGCATGGAATAAATATACCGTTTTTTAGTACCTTTCTGCCGTGTAGGTCTCTCCTTCTACCGTTGGGTTGGGTTGCTTGCCTCATGACTTGCATCGTCCGCATTTGGTGTGTTATTTAGTAGCCAAATATCCTAGTTCTGTAGTAACTTTAATTAAGTTTACGTTTCAAAAGGTATTTGGAGCCATGCGTTGTTCCGAGGCTACATTTTAGGTAGTATTGATGCTTCATTGCCAGAAAATCCCTTATGAGTTGGGATCCTCATTACCACCAGGCTGATCATAGAAACCAGTGGCTTCGAGAGTATTTAGACCTGCCTGGATATCTGAAAGTATTATTATTAGTGTACTTTTCAGATGTTTCTTACTTATTTCTTATGCACATGTTTTTATGTTTTGCAATGAGGTATGAAAAGGTCATGGTTGAGCCAAGGGCCTTGTGATGCTCATAGACCTTTTTCTGCCCAACACATTCCATTTTAACATTTGTGTACCAAACAAGAATTCTAGGTTTTTATACTTTTGCTTTACCTTTTCATTATGCTCTCTCTTCAATAATGGTTTTTTAAGGTTGACTGTTTTTACTAAACGGTTTTCTTTTTAATTTTTTCTTAGTTTTATATTTCCACGTAAGTTAACTTACAATCATCGAATTTTTCGGTGTGACAAGTATTATTTGGTGCTTGGCAAATAAATTCTCAGTTACTCAATCGCTGCCCTTTTAATGTATGTACGTAAAGATCGCAGCTTAAAAATATTTTACTTTGCGACTGCGATGGTTGGAGTGGTGCAGTACCAGTGATGATACGCAAACCTTTGGAATTTTTGTAGTAATTCTCCTGCGGTTATTTGTTCAATTTTTTTGTCAGTGTATGTAACCTGCGTATATGTATGTACTATATCTACCGAGTCTTTGACATATGCTTTTACTGCTCCGTCAAATGCTCATTCCACCTCAAGAGCTACTCCTTTTCAACTTCTTTGGAATGCTTTGTTCCTTGATTTCACAAAGTTAGGGCAGTAAAATTTGGCTTGTTTTTCTTATGCTCGCCATGGAAGAGTTTACATTTTCGAATGAAATAAGTTTAATTTATAAAAACAGAGATTCTCATGATCCAAAAAAAAGTTAATTTGTGGTTTAATTAGCTTAAATATTTAATTATTATTTATACATTGAATTGCAAGTACACTAAAAACATGACTATTTTCAAATCATCAAATAACTTTGGCAGCTTTTATGTCAAGATTTCTTTTGGTCATCCTATTTTCGCTTTGACATGTGCGCTCAAAATTGTACAGCGGAATTTCGTTTATTACTAAATTCAAATAGTCTTGGAGAGTATAAAGCCAGAAACACACTTACCCGATTCTACGCCATGCGACGCTACCCGATGCTACCCAACGCAAATCAAAACTCCGATTTTCCATAAGGTTGCATTACCCCCGTGCACATCTACGCGATGCTATGCCACGCTAACCTACCCGACGCTCTGCGATCCCCACTGTCCAGATTTTCGTCGGGTCGCATCGAGTACAGTCGAAGACAAAAGAACCGGGCACTCATATTTTTATTCAAACTACATGTATTATTGTCGTTATATTAATTACAACATACTTATTTTAATATAAACCAAATTAATTGTGATTAAAAATTAATTAGTTAAAAAAAATTAATTTTAATGGTTTGGTAGAAAATTAGTCAAAACACCGGAATACGATTTTTTGATATAATGAATTTAACTAACAATTTATTGTACTCGCTTCGGCGGTACATATACTAAAATTGGAACAATTTATTACACGGCTTTGCTCATAAAATTTAATTAACAATTTATTACAAGGTTTTGCTCATAAAATTACACCATTTTGTAACGTCGGGTAGCATCAAAACAGGACACTCATATTTTTTGTAGTTTATTTCAAACTAAGTACATGTAATTTTGTCGTTATATTAATTACAACATGTTATTTTAATGTAAACCAAATTAAACGAGATAAAAATGCATAAGGTTTTATAAACGTTGTTTAATTATGATGGTTAGGAGTAACTTTATTTAAAACAATTAAGTTTAACAAACAATTTATTAGATGGTTGTGCTCATAAAATTTAACTAACAATTTATTACAAGGTTTTGCTCAAAATAGTGCATTAAGAACAAAAGATGCGTTGCGATCGTGATAGTGATTATTGTGATAAACGCTGTGGACTGTACGCGACGTGTGCTTGCGTCGGATAGATGTGCACACCCCACCAAAACGTGGCAAGGCGTCGCGTAGCGTGGCATGGCGTAGCATCAGGTAAGTGTGTTCCCGGCTTAACACCTCGGGATTTAAGCATAAAAAATATTCAAAAATAATAGCATATTCAGTAAATCTCCTGTAGAAGTTGATAGGTTTCAGAAAGTAATTCAATTGTCAAGTATCACTTAGTTCTGACAAATTAATATAATATTTCAGTTGGGGGGGAGGGAAACAGATACCTTAGTTTGTGATGCTCTCCGTTAGGAAGGACTTGGATTAAGGTCATCAATAGAATTTCTGATTAGGCGAAAGAAAATTAACAGCATTTTTCAGAAGAATATATTCGATCTGACTAACTCTGCAAATGAAATTTTAAGAATGATAATATTTTTTGTAATAAGCAAATTAATTAAGGTTCAAAGTTTTTTTAATGTTGGTGTAAATTGACGATATTTTCTTACCAGAAATTTCAAAAATGCACCTATAAATTTTAAAAATCTCCATTTGTTGACAAGGCTTGTTGTAGGTGTATCCAGAAAGATTGAAAGAATAAATTAAGCTGACCATATTCGGAATATACTATGTTCTTACATTTCTTGTAACAGCTCGAACACGTTTAAGCATAAATTAATTCAAAAGGCCCAAACGGACGAAAGGATGAAATAGGGAGGGGAATAAAATAAGAAGGCCAAGTTTTTCAACGGTGTTCACTGCCTATACTAAAAGGGTTAACTTGTAAACCGGCCAAATACCCCAAACGAGGTTTACATAATTCAACTTGGCGTCCAATTTTTTTGTTCGTCCCCATGTTCTTCGCCTTCTAATTGTCACATTTCCCCCGAGGACGAGATAAATGCCCGTCAAACCCGGCGGAGACAATGGCCCTCGTACAGATGTATGCAAGTCCCGAAGCACAATGGCTCCGCATATCCATATCATTTGAAATTCGAATTGGATTATCCGAGAAAGGCTACTGTGCACTAAACGACACGCCGTCTTCTTTTGCTCTAGTGACCTTCTTAACAAAATAATTTTCAGTAACAATCAAAACCTCCAGTTATTCTGTAAGAAATGTGTAGAGATTAGTGACCGTTAATCGATAGTTATTCAGATATCGTGAGATGCGGTCGGGTGTGATGTAGGTTTCAGAAAAACATTTTCTTTATCGTGCCAACGTTTCGATCTTTTATTGAGATCAACTTGAGGGCCTGGGATTTACAAACAATTTTTACATTTAACAATTACATTTAGGATGAAAAGTGAATTTATACAATGCAAAATATATTTTATATTCAAACAAAGTATTTCTAATCACTCAAAGTGTTTGTCTTCTGTGTAATTGTGCCATCCTAGCGTGTCGTGTTGAGAGTGCCAGTGAGATTGTGCTGTTTTATGTTTATATATGTGTTTATATATACATATATAAACATAAAACAGCACAATCTCACTGGCACTCTCAACACGACACGCTAGGATGGCACAATTACACAGAAGACAAACACTTTGAGTGAGTAGAAATACTTTGTTTGAATATAAAATATATTTTGCATTGTATAAATTCACTTTTCCGCATCCTAAATGTAATTGTTAAATGTAAACATTGTTTGTAAATCCTAGGCCCTGAAGATGATCTCAATAAAAGATCGAAACGTTGGCACGATAAAGAAAATGTTTTTCTGAAACCTACATCACACCCGACCGCATCTCACGATATCTGAATAATTATTCTGTAAGGTTTGTTTATAAAAATGTTCAATCGTGGATCCATTTTTGACATAACTTCATTATTGCATGTTTTAACTTTTAATTCGATATTCTTTTGCTATTATCACACGAGAAAAAATGCATGATTGTTTTAAAAATATACTGTTTTAAATTATTTTATTTGTACCTTATAATTAGTACATTGTACGCATTAGTACATTATAATATGTGATCAGTAACTTTTTTCACGCGATTTATTTTCTTTATTTTCGCGAACAGTTAATTAGGTTTATATTACTTTCTGTATGGATTGTACATTTGTACAGGCATTTTTTCTAAATCCTTTGATTTATATAGTATATTAAATTGGAGTATACTTATATTTGTACATATTATACATGTGATCACAGTACGCTTTTTCACACGGCACAGCGTTAATGCCAGCGCTGCGCCGGAGGACACATGCCATGAAAACCAGCGAATGCTGGACTCAGTGAAAAAGATTAGGATAGAAGGTGCTCTTAAGAGACATCGTCGATTAAGGAGAAGTAGCGGGTTCTTGGAATAGGATTGTATAGAGGAGGGATCGAACAGTAGAATTAGGATGGATATAGCAGTTGGTGTGAAACTTTTGGAATCGGGAAAAAATCAGTGCGACTAGTGAGTACTAAGAAAGATTGTCTTACTTGATTGACGCTTTGTCTGATTGGAAGGATTGGATACGCTAGAGGTATGATGGCTTGGCAGAAACCTACCATTCGACTCCGAACGTTCATAGTACCCGCAGTAGTCTTGTATTAGGTCAGTTTAGTGTTGATGATCAAGATAGATTTCGCTCCTAAAACTTTTCGTAATTGTCTAAGTTAACTAGTCTCTTAAGTCTTGTGTGGGGATTCCACGTCAGTTTGCTGCCTAGTTGTATAGTTCTAATTGACTTGAAGTCGTTGTTTCTTTGTTGTTGATGTACAGTGAAGGCAATCTTCGATAAGTTCAAGGTGTTCTTGGATGTTGGATTCGAGTTAGAGGAAAAATTGCGATATCGTCCATGTAGGAGTGATGATGGTACTAGGTTGTATATGAAGGTGAACAATATAAATGATGGAATGAAGAATGTTCTCCTGTAGTACGCTCGCGTCCATCTGTCTGACTTTTAAGAACTCGTTGCCGCACCCCAGTCTGAACCAGCTGTTGGTTAGGTAGGAATTAAAAATGTATTTTAGGGGGCGACGGTGGCCACAACGGTTTGGGCGTTGACACGGCGCTAGTCAATGTAAGGTAAAGTTGACGGGTTCTAATCCACCGGCCCTGCATTCGAACCAGACATACTTACAAATGGGCTTTTTACAAAAACACCGGCATCCCGGGGTTGATATAACCACTGCGAAAAAAACTAATAGTGAATATTTTTTGAACTAGACTGTTTTTTTATGGAAATACATATTTGGTACACACCAATGTATAAAATTTTATTGCAAGACACCACCCACCCTCTTGGGGTCTCCGGGATGATGATTCAGCAGTTTCGTGAGTTTTGGTCATTTTAATCTGCCTATCCTAGCTCTTTGGGTTTGTGTGTTTTTGTGATATTTATTTTCACAAATTTAGCAGTAGTCTACTTACCTTTAGTTCTTCCTGGTCTCCGAGTTTTTTGCTGAGCCCAAGCATTTTGAACTGACTCAGTGTTCTACACTCGTGTCTTCACTTGAAATCAGTTACTTTCTTTCCACTGTCCCATTAATTCTTAGTTACTCAGTAGAGAAGGCTGGCAGTTTGAGAATATGCTCCATTGCATCTGTGGGTGTTATTTTATGAGTGACGACTTTCTTTGTTCTTTTTTAGGTCATAATACAACTTCCATCTCTCATCATTTGACTGATTATGGTAAGTTGGGTTCTTAAATATCTTAGGTTTTTAGCCTCAATTATTCCACAAAGTCTTTGCCATATCCATTTTTACTTAGAGTGACTTCGGTCTTCTTGAGGTGTGCATTCCACGTTAACATTCGGCCCAAATCTACCCTACAGAGACACTCCAGTTCGTGGTATTCCCCCAACAAGAGCGTAGACAGAGAACCTTTCACGGATAGCAGCAAACGCACTGAGAAAGTCACACTTGTCTAGGCTGAAATCGCATAAAATTACGCCGAGTACGCGCAACAATGAGGGGTAGCGATGATGAAGTGGACGCACCCTCGCAAAACGCTCGCCACACCTTTGCCCGTCTTCGTCTGTCGCGGCGTACCTCGATCTAAGTTCCAAGAATAATTTCTTTAATAAGTACTCGGCATATGAAGGAGTAAGATGACTGGCTAACACTGCGAGATCGTCTCGAGAATGGCTGTCGGTTGCCTAGCTCGAATACTGTTCTCGGTGTCAACCCTGCTCTTCCTAAGGCGTATTAAGTCACATTAAATGTAAAGAAAGGTTATTTACTGATACGAAAGCTAGGTTTACTGACTTGCTCTAAATTTAGGATTAGGCCAATCTTGACACACATTATTCAAATTTTCACTGAATGCTAAATTTGATATTTTATTATAATTGTTTATAGCTTTCTAATGTTTATCTACACTAATCTACGACTTAGATCAATAATTTATCTAGGTTAGAAAAGCACAGTTTTAAAAAGTTACATTGCATAATTATACAAGTGACTATAAAATCTCAATTTCTTTTTGAAATGTTAAAACAATTTATATTATGTTGTTTAACTATACTAAGTTTTAATTGGCTAATATGATTAACGTAAGGCCATAAGTTAGCTTTCCTTAAAGGAAAGTTATATATATATATATAAAAAAAAAAAAAAGTTTTAATTATGTTCTGGATTGCATAATTCAGATTTGTATGTTATCATCTCTAAAAGAATAAAAAAGTTCGTCGTTTCATTAAAATATTTTACATTTTAAAAGTGGCCATACGAATTTGATCTGGACGTTTCACTCCAATTTATTTTTTTAGTATTATCTTGGTATATTGGTGCATATAAAAAAAGGTTTTATTGTAAAACGAACGAGAAAAAGCAATAATAACGGACATTTCCTTTAATGGAGTTCCGTTAATAAGATTTTATTACAATGAATCAGCAATAAAATCAGGGCAATGCTGTAAAGAAACGAGTAAAGAATTAAAAAAAAAAAGAAAAAAACCCGAGGGTGAACGGAAAATTGTTCTCCAGAGGACAAGGCGGAAATAAAAAGTCTAAGATTTAATGGTCCTCAAACAGATGGAGGCGGTGTAAGCTAACAAGGACTGATTCCGTATTCAGGGAAAGACGGTCACCGCAGTGCACTCTCGGTCGAACGAAATTACACCGGCTGTAAAAGGAGTGAACGGGTAGAAAAAGGGAAAACGGAAATGCCGATATATATTTTAAAGGTCCACAGTTTTCTTTCGTGATCGCGATGCAAACGTGGGCGTGGCACGGACCCATTAGCATAAAGGAATTATTCGGCGAGTGACATATTGCATGCTGAATGATATCTGCATCGGATCCCCTGTTGACAAGTGCATTCATCAACCGGTCGCCTGCCGTTGAGAGATATACATCTGAAACCGGCCGACAATTACATTTCATTAAAATTCTATGATTTTGGCCAGGGCGCCACGCCTTTTTTTAACGCTATTTATTCAAAACGAAATCGCTAGTGTTTGACTTTTAGCAAATCTACTTTCTTATCAAACGATCATAATTGGGCTGTTTTATCCTTCCAGCACTACTTCTCCTTAAGGCTAGAGTCATTACGAAGGAACTCTAGCAACTGGGGGTTTATATATCGACTAAGCCTTTGCTTCTCATTCGATGAGACAGTTTGGTCTCCTCATTGCATAACCTAAAAACGGGATCATCTTAGCATATATCATCTTTGTATAGGTGTATTTATCAGATTCCAGTGCACGGTATATTGTTCTATTACTCTTTGATTTTACTGAGGGGGGGTAGTACACTGGCCTGTTTAACATTCTGTTTAAAAAGTTAATTGCTATCCACCCTACTTATTTCATCCCACTGATTCCAGATTTGCAAAGTATACTATTCTCCAATAATCTTACCACTTCATACAGCCCAACTTTATTAACCGAGAACTATGGCTGAAAAAATGGCACTTTGAAATAAATTATGATAATAGCCCGTTCAGGCCTGGGCTAAAGAATCCGCAGTAACTAAATTACAATACCTTCCTATAAAGTGATGCCTGGTACGAATGTTAGGCTGTATGGTTGGTTCTCTTGAAAAGAGACATCACTCATACAACTGATCTGGTTTACGATGGAGCGTACAAAGAATACCTATTTAAGTGAGTTGTTTAGCGACCAGTGGTTCGTAAGTGGTTAAAAAATTTCAGAAAAACTCTTTTTCGTTTAATTGTCGACGTTTCGACATTTATTCGCGTTATTTTTAAGATATAAAGTGTAGTGTTAATCCTGGAGTGTCATGTTTTATAAGTGGTCACGATCTGTTCTCGATTCAACAAGACGGGCCCAATTCTGAATCCTTTTTATGAGAAACAGAGCCCCAGAGGTCTTGATCGAACCTGAATTCAGCCGATCAGGTGCCTTTTTAAAATAAAATTTAATTAAAGTTTAAAAACAATTTATTAAACGCACAAGAAAATAATAATTAAAACCAATAAATTTCCTTTTAAATTTTGAACAAACAATTAAAACTTTTTATAAATTTAAATAAACAGTAATTTCCTACAAAGCGTTTGCCAGACCATTTAGAACAAATAACAGGAATTCGATTTCAAATCAAACCAGAAAGAACCAGACATTTTGAACCGCGATATAAAAATAATTTTGGTAGGAATTTTAACAATAGACAATACTATGGCGACTTTTACCAACAAGGTTATGACAGAGGAAATAGGTTTAGCAGACGGGAATATGAACAGGATTTGGAGAGAAGAAATAGTCAGCGTACTCATGGAAGAGACAATTACCATAAGAGACATGTCGATTTTGATTACAGAAGGTACAAAAATAAAAGCCCAAATTTTCACTGCACTGATGCACGCGAATCCCTTCGGGATATTAATAAATTTCATGTCCGTAGACAAAACAAAAATATAAATAAATTTAATGAATGCTTTGGTAAAGGAAAATAAGTGGTGTCTAACAATTTCGAGATGGATAGAAAACAGACCAGGTTTCAAAAAGATTACAATACTGATAACTGCCATCCGCAAATAAATAGGAACGAAAACAGGATCAACCCGCACTATTTTAATAAAATAAAATACCGACCATTTAAATTTCGGGAATTAGCAAAAAACGGAGAAATCTCCGACCAATCGCGTCGGAGAAATTAATAGCAAATACACCAAATTCATCCACAACATTATGTCTCATCTTATCTCATCCCACGGATATACACCGGCCATCCACACATTGCATGAGCATACATGACTTCAGAGGAGCCCATTCAGCATTTCGATGCAGCGAACAGCAAGTGGTAGATCTTCATTAATGATCCGAAGGGGGTAAAATGTACGGTGGGGAGAATATTGTCAATAGTTTTAAGTTTGAAAACAAACTCGTTTTTTCCAGGCCTTTAAGGGTGAGAAATTTTGTCACATTTCAATTCATTTCAAAGTGACAATGTTATGATTTAGATGCCTTGATTAGGCTTAGAGTAAAAAAAAAAAATAAATAAATAAAGAGAATAGGGAAGAGACAGTCGAGTCTGAGAGGTGAACAAGATTCCGTGTAGATGAGAGACAAGAGAAGTGTGCGATCCTCAAAAGTCTTGCATTCCCTAAAATAGAGTGCTTCGGTACACTGCGGATTGACTGGCAATAGTGAGTACATATCCACCCTTGTTCTAAATGGTCTGGCAAACGCTTTGTAGGAAATTACTCTATATTTTGTTTACTCTAAGCCTAATCAAGGCATCTAAATCATAACATTGTCACTTTGAAATGAATTGAAATGTGACAAGTGTATATGTGGTGCAATATTACAACCAACAATTTCAACCACCAATTAAATGAAAAAGGTGTTTATTCGAAATACATCTCACCTGCCCGCTCCTAACTACTTCAACCACTTGCTATTTAACGATGCGGGTTTAGCGAAGAATACGATGTTTTCGAAGCGTGGGTAAGTCCTTCTACTACGCGATGCTCTTGACTTTGGCACATTGTCAACCGAACAGGGTTATTTGATTCATAAGGTGCGAGTCGGGAGCATTCCCGCTTGAGGTGGTGGAAGTTTCTGCACTATAATTATCGTTCGACGTCTATGCCCCAATTGGGTACTAAGTACGGTTTTAAAGCTTCCACTCTCAAATTGGAAGACTGTCTAATAAGATTTCCTCTGTTTTTTCTTTTTTTTTAATATAAAAAAATTTACCCGAGTGCTCGCTACAGTAGAAGTCATGGCAACCCTTGGTGTGCCGGCGTTATTGAAAAAAATGTCCGCTATTGTACCATAACTATTGCTGGTAGAGCTTTATATCAGTGAAAAAATTAAGACCCCCACACATACAAAACTGAAAGGCAGAAAAACATAAGACCTTTTTAAGAAGATTTTTAAACTTGTGTGGGCTTCTACAAACATCGCATCAATATTCCAGTCCAACATCTTCCGCAAATTGACACTACTGTTCAACAATCACACAGTCCACTATGACCTTAAATTCACTTTACATTCTAAAAGGTCTCATGAAATCGCCTAAGGAAAAATCCACAAAACCGTTTCATTATATGCCACCCCCTCAGTCCTCTCAGTCACTATCTAACTCTATTCCCATATAGCTTAAAGAAGCAGTAGCATCGCGATATTTTGGGCAGACTTTCGTTCCTAGTCACCAGAGGTTGATTTCGTTTCCAACTAGCACAAAAGTTAACAGAATAATTTAACAAAATAATTTTACATATAGTTGAACGTATGTTTTAAATAGCAATAAAGAAAAAGAAAAATAGCGATAGCACATCATGGGCCGTTTGCAGACATAGGCTAGTCTTTGCATTAACAGCTTTTATGATGAATATTCAACAGTTCATGTAGTGTTTTGGTTGAAATGAAAATGCTAGTGCCACGAGCGGGATTCGAACCCACGACCTTAGGCTAAATACACCGCTGCTCTACCACTTGAGCTATCGTGACTTCGATCCACTAGAACTCTATCTCCCCAACCTTTCGAATTTTCACAATTACAAGACATTTGAAAAATGGCAAAAAGGAGGGAAAATTTGAAAGTTTGGAGGTTGGGATGGTAAGTTGGTGTCCGAGTGGATCGTAGTCACGATAGCTCAAGTGGTAGAGCAGCGGCATATTTAGCGGCATATTCGTGGTTCGAATCCCGCTCGTGACACTAGCGTTTTCTTTTCAACCAAAACCTTACATAAAAAGATAAATTAATTTGGAAGAAGTAATTTTGTCAATAGACCACTAAATATAATGGATTTCATGTAGTATTGTTTTGTCATAGTTTGTTTTCGATTTATATATTACGCAGGGTGGCTGACCAGGACCGGAAGAGTTAAAAGCCTAGGTAGGCCCGTACCCCATCCCTAAAAGGTCCGGGATCTGGTCGGCTCACGAGTCCTGCATAAACCTTTTGGACCTATTCACAAACCCCAAGATTTTGAACCATTTTATCTTGGGGAGTGTTTTGGTTATGTCCTCTCCTTCGAAAGTTTCAAATCGATGTTTTCGATTTAGGAAGGTGTTTTTTGTAACATAAATTATAAATAATTGCAATTAATTAATATTGGAGGATTTGGGTATGTGTGGTGATAGATGTATGGTATTTCGCGATCTAATCGACAATGATTATTATACTTGAAAGCACTGATGATATACTGAAGTAATACACCGAATACGTTGTTTAAATTGTCGATTTTTAATTATTTTATTATAATGAAGGTTGTACAAAATCACTGTAAATAAGACGGATTAGTTTTAAAAGTTTCCATTTTTAAATAAAACAAGTTTAAATAATTACAATAAATAAAACAGTATCAGCGCCTGAGCTCTTGGTCTTCTGCACGTCTTATTTGCTTAGTTTACTTATTAAGTATTTGTACTAATCCTTTATTGATGATGGCAAAAGACCAAATCAACAAGGATAGACATACCAGTCTGATCGAAAATGTCCAAACTGCAGACCTGACACCTTATTACCTATAACTTTATTTAAATGTGGTAGTTTTAACTAGGAATTTATATTAAACAATAGAACTATTTGACGGAAATAGCAATCTTGCTAATCATAAAGATAAATTACAACGTAACATTTTAGTTGGGTAAGTCAGAGTTCGTGCGCAACGGCACGACGGTTCAATACGTAACGATTTTCAGCAGAGGCCCGATACCTCGTGTGCTGAAATGTTTCCTTTGATTCCGGAAAGTTGGTTTGTTTGATTACCGAGGATGGTGTGTGCTTTGCGGTCAGTCGGTTTCAACGGGGCGGCCCTTGACGACTCGGTCGCCCCGAGCGATTCCCCTTTGCTACGAAATTAAATCAAAAGAAATTATCGAAAACGTCCTTTGCCCTTTTCCCGTAGATTAAAATTGTACAGATCTCCAAAGAGACGGGGAACAACGTAAACCGGCTACACTCCCCTCACAATACCAGTTTCTATTTGCTGTTTCGTGTCTAAACATTCAAAATTGAAAACACACGCACACACATGTACGATTACTATCTACTGTCCCTCACTAAATAAAAGAAAAGATTAAACATTTTGTACATAGTACAAACTTTATTCGGGCCAAGTTTAACAACGAAACTTAAGACCTTAATCTATCGTATATACGTATAGACGCCGATCATCATACCAACTGAATTTTTAAGTCAAACTCAATGCTTATGAAAAATTCAACAAACAATAGACAATATTTCATATTCAGATTTACACTTAACCTTCAAGTGGCCATAGACATTGAGTTTATACAGAAGCTGTGTAATAGCAGACTCGTCTTGCGGCTGCCAGGGACACCTGCAATCTGACGTCCCTTCATTATTCAATGTCTTACCTTCCGGCCTAAAACGTCATTGATCCGATCATTTGTCTGTCTAATAAGGATTTTCGCGGCAAGCGGCGGCTCAGTGAGCAAGCGTGACAGATTGCCTCATGTCTATGATTTCTTAACATACCTAACATTTAAGAAAGATTGAGACCTAGGTATATAAATAGGTAGACCCTAATGTGACGTAGATGTATAAATAGATAGATTGATGAGAAAATAGGTAAGTACACAAAAAGTAAAAAAATATTGCTAGATAGCTTATAAAATTGGTACATAGATATTTAGATAATTAGAAATATAAATATGACGATAGTGAAATGTAGACTGAGAGAATGTGAGATATGAAGGGAGAAAGAGAAAGCAAGAGAAAGGGAGAGAAAGAATGAGGAAGTAAGAGAAAGTGAGAGAGAGGAATAGAAAGTAAGAGGAAGGGAGAAAGAGAAGAGAGACAGAGTGTGTGAAGGAGTGAGAGAGAATTGAATGAAACGCTTTATTTACAATCCATTATATTTCGTGGTCCGATTTACCAAATTACTTCTTTCAATTAATTAATCTTTATGTAACGTATTGGTTAAAATGAAAAATTAGTGTCACGAGCGGGATACGAACCCACGACCTTCGGTTTTATTTACAATACTCGCAGGTTAAGGTCATATTGCCCATCCTTGCAATCATCGATTTTGGTTATATCTGACCTATCTTCATTTCATTATAAACAATGCATGATTTCAGTTTACAATAACTACAATTGGAAAGAAAATCTTGTATAAAAATAAAATCTTGAAGTATATACATAAAGAAAAAAAGTGAAAAATATATATATATATAATATTCATAATAACAATTTAACAAGTGCATTAGTGAACGTATGGCAAAGAGCATTTGATAGAAAAAATATGTATAGTTAAAATCAAAAAATCAAAACCAAAGCAACATATAATCAGCTTAGATTTATGTATCTATATGGTTAAAAGAATAACGCAAATAGTGTTGACCCTTGTGGTATGTCTCCGTTGATACTTTTCGAATAAGAATGTTGACAATTTGATGCTTTTACTTTTTGTAGACTACTATCAAAGTATGATTTATAAGTTAGTTTGGAAACCCCATTGGCTCCAGTATAGTTATCAGTAGAGTATGACCTACGCTAATAAAGGCATATCTGAAATCCAGTAGTGCTAAAATGCTGACTTTTTTATTATATATTTTTTTCTTACATTATCAACTATGTTAACAAGTGCTGTCAGTGTGCAATGTTTGCTTTTATACCTAGATGGAAATTGATTTTACAGGAAGAGAAAGAGAAAATGGTGGAAATTAATAGACAAATAATGAGAAATAATAAACTTAATAGACAGAGATAGAAATATAAATAGGCAACAGTGAAATTGAGATGGAGAGAGAGAGAGAGAGAGAGAGAGAGAGAGAGAGAGAGAGAGAGAGAGAGAGAGNTATATATATATCCTATTTGTAAATTTTTATTTTTAAAATCTGTCAAAATATTACGAAGAATTTTTTGTTTAAACATGTCTTACACGGTGAATGTTTGAACTTCTACATTTTATGTGTAAACCATGCAAATGATCACTAAATAAAACCTAATTTCCCATAAAAGGGCTTCATTAATGTTAATGTTTAATGAGATCTTACTAACATTTTAGCATAAGCCCACGGTCAAACATTTGTAGATTATAGGAATTATTTCGTATTTGCTTCATTCTTATTAATTGTCTAATCTTACTTTATATGTACAAACATAACGAAAGGCTCTTAATTTCTTGATAATTCGTGCTTTCTAGTACTTAAGTAACGTAAAGGAAGTATTCCACGTGGCCTAGTTATGATTAAAAAACTGCATACATTGAATATTATTCTTTATGTGGTTTAAACTTTCTGTAAAATATAAATCTATTATTTTATTCATAATTTTATTTTATTTTCAACTGTTAGTCCTTTCACATTAAATCATCTGAGTATGATTTCAGATTATTTAAATGAATAAATTTGGTATAGCTACTACCTAAACTGTGCACCTTTCGTAATGTATGTTATCAGTTTTAAAACTTTTCTATGTATTTTATTAGTTTATTTTCTTTGTATATTTGTGCTTTTATTTTTTTAAATGGCATCCTTGCAGAAATGGAGTTTTTAATTGGTGCAGTCTAGTCTTTGTATATCACATTCTCTGGAAATAGTCATCAAGAGCTGATTGCAAAGGTCGTTGAAATAAAGTGGATTGTATCACCACCAACGGACGCGGAAAAATACAAACAAATGCATACACACCCCGAGCTTTTTGTTGCCTGACACAATAAAACCGCTAATGAAAGATCAATGTTTACCGCATTTCGGAGACGAAACAGAAAAGAAACATTCAGTTCAGACTCGTCCTTTGCCAGGAATAATTTGCGGAATAAAAATGTTAATGAGAGAACAACACGGTATCATCCTGAGTGATTATTAGTTTTAATGCTGTGCTTCTGTAAAGATGAAAATTATATTAAAACAATTTATTATCCAAAAATATACCAAAATATGATGAACAGTTCACATCAGGTGATTGAAAGTAGAACAATAGAATAGGTAGATAGATAGATAGATAGATAGAGAGAGAGAGAGAGAGAGAGAGAGAGAGAGAGNGAGAGCGAGGGAGGGAGGGTGGGTGTGGAGTGAGGTAGAGAAAGAAAGAGAGAGAGAAAGGGAGAGAGAGAGAGAGAGAGGGAGGGAGGGTGTGTGTGGAGTGAGGTAGAGAAAGAAAGAGAGAGAGAAAGGGAGAGGGAGGGAGGGAGAGAGAGAGAGAGAGAGAGAGAGGGAGAGAGAGAGACAGAGAGAGAGAGAGTGTGAGAGGGAGAGAGAGATAACGACCACTTCTCTACTAAATGAAACACAATACATGAACGAATATATAGCGATAGGTTGTAATAAAGGAAAAACGTAAAGTGGCGAGTAGGTGTAATTTATTTTATATTTGATGTCTCCGATTGTCATTTGAGTTTTTTTTTTCGAGTTTGGGGTCGGAAGTTGAGTAATTGACAGTGCGAGAAGACCACTTGATGGGAGGGCCTCTCAACGGGAGAAATATATCAAAAACAAATCTCAAATATGGCCACAATTGAAAGCGTACGAGGAACAAAAAGGGGGATCGTAAACGACCGTCATTCCGGTTTGGTAGGCACTCTCCGAATCGTACGGGTGATATTTTCAAAAACCCCTCGTCGGCCGGTGTGAAAATATGACAATGGCCTTTATCACGTGACAAGTCGATGACAAAAAAACAAGGAGGCCGTCTATGACACGGTTCTTCCCTTTGTACTTTTGTATTTGGCAAAGGGGAAAACGGCGATAGATCGGCCGTCGTCCGAGCTCAATGTACACCGGTCCGACCGGCTTCACACGCGGTACCCTCCGAGCCTGAATGCAGTTGTAATTGCCGGATTTGGCACCACGATGATTTTTCATTGTCGAGAGACATTCATCACTTTCCCTCATTGTCCGATTCATCGGCCATCATCAGGGCGACTAATTATTTACTTGTACCGTTTGCGAGTTTATAATGAACGTTTGACACTTTAAGGATTTATTATTTGGCTAAGGAAGTGAGAATAATTAACGCTGGTACATCATTTATCTCAACAATTAATTATGGAACTGAACGACCTCGACCCCAGTAGAATCAACATTTAACGAATATGCCATAACCATAACCTATGTACCTCTAAGAACTCCTACCAATCCATACTTTTCCGAACAACTTATTCTATCTGGAATCTTATTTATAGAACTAAACATCCCCTAGACCTTGGAAAATCACGATACCTTCAATTCCCTTCTTTATTTTCTCCTCAATCTAATCTTTTAGTAAATAATTAATTTTATTTTACACTTACCCAAAACCGCCCGGACTACTGAAACATCTGTCACCACGACAAGTTTACTGGATTAAAACGATGTTCCAGGTATGAGCGACAAAATATCTACCAATCCATTATTTTTCGAGGTCCAATTGACCAAGTAACTTCTTTCAATTAATACTAATCTTTATGTAAGGTGTTGGTTGAGATAAAAAAGTCCGTGTCACGAGCGTGATTCGAACCAATGACCTTCGGCTAAATATGCCGCTGCTCTACCACTTGAGCTATCGTGACTTCGATCCACTCGGACACCAACCTCCCCTTCTCAACCTACTTGCAAAATGGCAAAAAGGGGAAAATTCGAAAGGTACGTTGAGATGGGGGAATCCCTTTCGTGACACGAACTTTTTCATTTCAACCAATATCTTACATAAATATTACTTAATATCTACCAAAGTTAACCCTCTAAAATAAAAGTTACGTTATCTTCCAAACTATTGCAACGTCACACAATAACCCGGGCAAATGTGATACTGGTGGATACTTTGAAATTACCGATTTTTATAACCTCAAATTTGCACATAGACGTACATAAATGTATATATAATCATAAAAATATGTACAGAGTTGAGCCTAAATATCTATCTAAGATCTAAGATCTCGCCGTCCACCAGCAATTCCAGCTTTTGTAATTTACAATAAATTATGGGCAGGCCTCGAGAATCACCCACCTCGGAAATTGTCAGTTCGTGGTCGGATGTCCAGTTACCCACGGGTGGTCTCAACAACTAGCTCATTTCTTCACCCAACGCAAGCAGTTCCTAAATCCTATCACTCCCATTAACACTCTCACTCATTCTTAAATAAATTCTTTCTTATTTACATACCATTCACTCAGGATGATGGAGGAATATAGTGTACATTTACACCTATTTATGTAACTAATCTAATTGAGAGTCATTACTCAGTATTCTGCCATCGTCCCTCACACACTACACATTCATACCAATAAATACATTCAGCCTCAATACACGGAAAGAGCATTCCTACACACTCTCTATATGGAGCCACAGAATGCCACCCTTCATTTAAAAGGAATATGTGAATCAACCTTAGTTTATATGTGGGAAACATACGCAAGCATTGGCTCCAAAAAAGATCCTGTGTCTACCTAGCGTGGCCTATTCTTAATCGGGTAAGGATGACCCCTCTTATACGAGTCAGATCTTCCGAGGGCAACTTGATACGTGATAGTTTCTCTGCCGATCCGGCCCAGGAACGATGCTGCTTTACTTGAATCGTGTTTTTAAATGTACTTTTAGAGTCACATGGACAAGTACGGAGATTGAGACGGCCTGATAGTTTAAACTGAATAGTCAAAATTCATTTTCGATTACTTTGGACTTACGACACCTACAGGGTGAGTCAGTTTTTGACGCACCATTGGAAAATCAACGCGGGTGCGTATAAATCTGACTCGAGGCCAATTTCTTTTGATTTTAACATTAAAAAAAGGAAGTGAGTCAATTTTCGGTGCACCATAGGAAAATCAACGTTGGTGCGTCTAATCATAACTCGGTACATTTTATTTTGTTAGACTCGTACCAAAAAATAGGCGAGTCTCTTTTCGACGCACCATTCGTTACAAATTAATTTTAGTAGGTTGGAAGGAAAATAAAGAAAACCAATAGTATTAAAACATTATTCAAACACAATGTAAAAATTAAAAAAAAAAATTCTTCACAAATTAATTTGATTAAGGTTTAAGAGTATTTTTTTCGTCCGATCATCCTTTTACGATAGACTAGGTGTTGCAGCAAATGGAGGTCTGTTCGACCAATTGTTATAATGATTTTGAACAGTTTTGATTTGCTAACAAACAACCTACTAAAACTAATTTGTAACGAATGGTGCGTCGAAAAGTGACTCGCCTATTTTTTGGTACGAGACTAACAAAATAAAATATGCCGAGTCATAATTAGACGCACCAACCTTGATTTTCCTATGGTGCACTGAAAATTGACTCACTTTCTTTTATTAACGTATTAATCAAAGGAAATAAGCCTCGAGTCAGATTTAAACGCACCCGCGTTGATTTTCCAATGGTGCGTCAAAAAATGACTCACCCTGTATATTGAACTTCGTCTTACGTTGAAATCGCCATGTCCATCAGTACGAAATAACCTATAATATAAGTTACAAAAAGTGATGTAATAAACAAGCTTGAATGATCAGTGATAATCCGATATCGGACAAAAAGCAAAGGTGACGACTGCCTAAGATGAAATTCACACACCATATCTAAGATTTATTATATAATTTAACTGAGTCGACTGATAATGCAAAACACCCACGATTATTTATCAGGACTTGTTGTATTATTAATCACTTTATTTTGACAATGTCATATTTAGAAAAGTATTTTAGATAGTCTAAACCAATATGTAAAAATCACATATTAATAATTTGAGCTAATTTTATTACATTAGGTTCATTTCCATTGCGGTTTGGTTTTAATTTATCGTGAATAATTTAAGTGCAGGGATTTCTTTATCGTTTGTGAAAATGGAAGTAAATGTCTTTCGGTTTGCCATTTTCTTATTATATGCACGGTCATAAAACAGACATAAACTTGTTAAATTTGAATATAAATCAAGGCCGCGTTCCGTCATTCTGAACGATCCTATTTTTTCCACTTCTTCGGCCAGAACAGTGCTTGACTCGAGATTGAAATAGCTTTCTATTGGTTACTGAATCGTCCGATTTATTTCTTGCAAAGGGGCCACTTCTGAAAGACCGGTCTGGATGGCATTATCTAGTTGACCCGGATTCACCCGGGCAAGTCTGATAACTTACTGCAGCTCGCAGTTATTTTTGCAGATACCTCCCTCTCGAAAATCCATCGGTTTGAGGCGGATCTTGCAGATCCGATACAAGGATGGGAAGCGGAAATGAATTGTTTTTACACTTTCTTATCAAAAAACGCAAGTGAGTTGATTGGTTCAATATTGTGAAATCTAATTATGAATCACCGCTTTATTAAACCTGCCAAAAGAAACTCCAGTCGTTCCCATTTCGGTCGTTGTAATTTTCAATTAGTATGATTATTTAAAATGGTTGTAATAGTAAGAATTCAATGTATTTTTATCGATAATTATTCAGAAATCGTGAGATGCGGTCTGGTGTGATGTAGGTTTCAGAAAAACATTTTCTTTATCGTGCCAACGTTTCCAACACGACACGCAAGAATGGCATAATTACACAGAAGACAAACACTTTGAGCCCTGAAGATGATCTCAATAAAGATCGAAACGTTGGCACGATAAAGAAAATGTTTTTCTGAAACCTACATCACACCAGACCGCATCTCACGATTTCTGAATAATTGTCGATTAACGGTCACTAATCACCACATATTTTTATCGTTTTAATTTATGCCGATTTTATACAGCACTTCTAATTGTTGTTTTAGGCTTTATATTTTATTTAAAAAATTCATTTCTATTCTTCAACCT
This sequence comes from Cimex lectularius, assembly GCF_000648675.2. Classification (NCBI taxonomy): domain Eukaryota; kingdom Metazoa; phylum Arthropoda; class Insecta; order Hemiptera; family Cimicidae; genus Cimex; species Cimex lectularius. The sequence goes on from NW_019392701.1 coordinate 1,693,887, forward strand.
TCCCAAAGGAGATTAAGGAGAGGTCCTCGTTATTAATTTTAAAGCCAAATGTATTTCTCAATGGATATTTTTAACTAATATGAAGGATGTACTGTTTGGGGTGTGTAATATACTGCGATCTTTGAGAGCTTTTGTATTCCCTGATCTGTACCTATAGCACACCGGTGTGTCCTAGTTCATACAGACATTTTATTAATAGGCCCAGTTTCAGTGGATGAATTTTTTCTGAAACCCTGTCGGGAAATGTTGCGCCACAGTTTGTTTAGTAGGTATGTTGGTGTCTTTAGAATCTGCAAGATCCCTATTGGGTTATACCAAACTGCTTCAGAGACCCATTCAGTTTATAATGTCCTATTTTGAGTTCTGTCAGGATTCGAAGGTTTTTCTGCTTCCTTTGACGCAATCTTTCTTTCCTTCCATAATCTGTTTCCAGGTTGTCTACGATACTCATTAATAGTATGAATGCCTATGCCACAGGTCTCAGGTTTTATCAGCAGTATATCAGTATATTTCATTGCACGGTCAACATCTCTCGTTGCCACTCTATCACATGTCCTAGAACCCGGCAGAGGGTGACTTTATTTTTCATATCTAAGCTATTTTTGCAATACAGCAAATAGTTGGGCAGGTTAGGGATGGTTTGAGGGGGCATTCACGACCGCTCCACAGCCAGTCGCTCCGAACGTCAACCAGTGAATTACCTTCTCAAAATGGATGTGCTGCTCTTCTGTTTATTTATATATTAAAAGCAAAAAATCGAAGAGGAAATGATGTAAGAAGTGGCTCTTGAACGGAATCCGTAATACCCACATCAATTTGATCTTTCATCAATATGATGAAAGATCTTTCCCTTGAACCCGCTGAGTGGAGGAACTATTTAAGGATGGATGAAACGTCTTATTTATTCATTATATTTAGTGTTCTATTGACCAAATTACTTCTTTCAATTATTTAATATTTTTTGTAAGGTTTTGGTTGAAATGAAAAAGCTAGTGCCACGAGCGGGATCTGAATCCATGGCCTTCGGATAAATACGCTGCTGCTCTACCACTTGAGCTATCGACTTCGATCCTCTCCGACACCAAAAAATGGCAAAAAGAGAGAAAATTCGAAAGGTTGTAGGTTGAGATGGGGAGTTGGTGCCCGAGTGGATCGACCTATCGAAGTCAGGATAGCTCAAGTGGTTAGCGCAGCGGCGTATTTAGCCGAATGTCGTGGATTCGAATCCCCTCGTGCCACTATTTTTTCATTTCAACCAAAACCTTACAAAAAAAAAGATTAACGTCTTATTTATATTTACTTCAGCTTGTTATCCCCTTCATTGGAAAACAAAAGACAGACATGAGAGAAATCATCACTACATGAAAGGTTGGCAACCACATTACGATTTCTCTCTACAGGGATGAACTACAAAGAACTTAAGTTCTCTACTACGATTTCTGATCTCTCATTGCATTTGTATCCTTTGTTTTGAAAACGTCGACCAACTGGTTGAGGATCGAATTTATTTTATTTCTATCGTGGTAATATAATCATTGTCAACCATTTTCATAAACATGGTAAACTTTCATACAATTCAATCACCTCAACAATAAAACCTCGATAGGATGTCATTACCAATAAAGAATAAACGTTTTTGACTTTTTGAGAATGTACGACGGAGATGTTTGCTCAGTGACAGAAATACGGAGACTGCGCCAAAAACGAGTGCTTTCCCATTCACGACCAGGCCAGCGCGCCAAAATCCCCACCCTCCACGCCAGGTTTTCCCATTCACGAACGCGCCATGCCGTCGTCGCGCCTTAGATATTTGGAGTGGCGCGATGGAGTTTGAACCGGTCGAATATTGGGCACAGCCGGGCACGCCAGTTCAGTTTTGCCATTGACTGGTTTTTGGAACGGCGTCGCTCCGTTTGGACTGCTAGGAGCGATCGTGAATGGCCACCTTAACATTGCACAAAACTTGGAGACCAACAATGGTTGGCGACTCCCGTCAAGACATGATTTACAGTGTGTAATGCAAATATTTAAATAACTTTCAATTAATTAATCTTTGTGTGAGGTATTGGTTGAGTTGAAAAAGTCAGTACCACGAGCGGGATTCGAACCCACGACCTTCGGCTAAATACGCCGCTGCTCTACCACTTGAGCTATCGTGACCTCGATCCACTCTGACACCAACATCTCATCTCAACCCAACCTTTCAAATTTTGAACACACAATTTTGACACTGACTTTGTTATCTTACTTTTTTATCAATACCTCACACAAAGATTAATTAACTGAAAGATGTTATCTGGCCAATCGGACCATGAAATCCAAAATTAAATAACTTCAAATTAAGAGATCTATATTTTTTAATACAGATAGTAATAAAAAAATAATAATAAAAAATAAAAAGGACTAAGGTTCTATCATTAACAAGTTACTTGATTAAAGGCATTGAATAATCGTTCTTGAGTAGAGTTTCATAATTTATCACAGTTTTCTTACACTCAGAGTGAAAGCAGTAACCAGCATTAATTTTCAGTTTAAACGAATTGTATTCTGACAGTGCGTGCTAAATGTATCACAATACTTTAAAAATATTTAAAGTACATAGCTATATGTTGATTTAGTTAAGCAAAATTTTAATAGAATATTTTTAGTAAAGGCTGGATTTATTAGTATGTTTGTTGGTCGAGTTCACAATTTGCGAAAGCTGAAATGAATCCGCGAAGAAATGAATCATTAAAAAGCAGCCTTGTAAATTTCAGTCGGAGCCTTTTCACGTGACAATCAATGAATCACCTTTAAATCTGCTGCAAACAATGGTCCCCGCTCCCGCTGGAGATTTTTCTATCAAAACACATATATCAGCGGTAGAACTTGGCAGTGCAAAACAATTAATTACTCGATATGTCGTTGGCTCCATCATTGTCAGGCTCGGTGTCACCCTGACCCCCCCATAAATTAGAGGGGACGGGACCGACCCTTCCTTCGAAATTGTATTGCGGACCCGATAGAACAGTAACGCAGTTAATAAGGCTCCGACCGATACGGTTGTTCGTTATCGAACGGGTTACGTGTCCTGTAAACGGTAGTTTCCATGGTAAATTAAACGATCGTGTCAAGTACACTATTAACAGTCCCTACGGTTATATTGTAACTTAGATTCTATATTCGGGAAAACGTTTCGTAATAAGCTTCTGAATTAAATAGCTCAATAAAATTTTAAGGAGTCCACCTTGTAACACAGGCGGTATCGAACAGTTTTCAAATAGAAAATTGATTATTTATGTAGCTTCTCTTTCTCTAATCCATCCTATTTTAAGAAGAAAATGAAAATAAATAATTACTCTGGGGCTTTACCCTCCTGTGAATAACAAAAACTTGCAAATTTTGGCAATTCGTGTCAAAATGAATTTATCTACGTTAACGCCCGAGATGACGCTGGGGCTTCTTTCGGGACGTTAAGAGTTTTATATGAACTTCGTACAGCATTTCCTCATTGTTTTGTTGTTTCTTCCGCCCGGACCGGAGGATTTTTCGTATTATTTTTGTCTCATGTGTCGTGCTCGTACGTGTTCACTGCGTGAGCTATTCTCTCGGTTCTCTACCTACCTCTTTCTCTCTCTTCAAAATTCTTTCTCTTTCTCTTTCACTTTCTCCTAAACCACCCTCTTCGGCATACCACGGCGAAAGAACAAGTGGAGCAGTCGGATTTGGGCCCGAAGTCCTGCATCTCCTTGACGCCTGCCTACCCGGAGCCAGAACGTTAAGTTCCGTTAAGCGGGGAACACACTTACCCGATGCAAAACCGTGCAATAAATTGTTAGTTAAATTCATTATCTCAAAAAATGGTATCCCGGTATTTTGATCAATTTTCTACCAAACCATTAAAATTAATTATTAAAAATAAAAACTAATGAATTTTTGATCTCGGTTAATTTGGTTTATATTAAAATAAGTATGTGATAATTAATATAACGACAATAATACATGTAGTTTGAATAAAAATATGAGTGTCCGGTTCTTTTGTCTTTGACTGTACTCGATGCTACCCGACGAAAATCTGGGCAGTGTAGTTCTCATAGTTTAGAGTAGGGTAGCATTGCGTGGCATCGCGTAGCATTGCATCAGGTAAGTGTGTTCCCCGCCTTATTCTCTCTCCATTCCAGTTGCTTATACATTTTTACGTCATTTTATTTTCTTTAAATTTTCAATTTTTTAATTTTAAATCCTTATTATTTTTCTTCGGCACCCTGCCGAAACAATACAAAAAGATTTTAATGTTATACCATAAACATAATTGAATTAAATATGAAGGGTAAAGATTATTTGGAGATCGTGAGATGCGGTCTGGTGTGACGGTGTGGTCGAAAAACGAAAAAGATTTTTTTATATGCCAATGTTTCGATCTTTATTGAGATCATCTTCAGGGCCTGGGATTTACAAACATTGTTTACATATTACAAATACATGTACGGAAAAAACACCACACTAAACACCACACATAAAGGGTAAAAATTAACAGAAAATTAACTGTTGGCTTGTGTGAAGCGAACGAATTGGCGGAGTGTGGAGTGAACAGTGGTTGGAAATTTGAGAAATATGAAGTTTCCAGGATTTGGTTTGATCAAGGAGGATCACTACGTTTATGATAGGTGGATAAAAGAAGATCTGTTGGTTGTTAATGCAAAGAGGAGGAGTAGTAGGAGAAAATCGTAGAAAGGGATAGGATCCAAACTCTATGGACTGAGACCTATGAGAGAGAGAGAAAGAGAGAGAGAGAGAGAGAGAGAGAGAGAAAGAGAGAGAGAGAGATATTATTATAAATGGCGTTACCTAATTATGTTCCCATAATTTATCCAATTTATTCACGTGCACTGCATCTCAAGTCATTATCATCCACTATACACGACGCGATATTTGACTACCACAGCACAAAGGCAATTAACCAAATAATAAACAAAACCCACAAACAAATTCAAAATGAACACCCGTGGAAAAAACCAACTTATATTTGTATGAAGGAAATATAAAATTTTTTGTACTGCCTATCTGTTTAGATCTATTATCGTTTATTATCTCTTCGTAGTGTTATGAGTAACAACAAACATCAGGTTTCCTACTATCCTCCATAGCCTTTGTATCCTGCTATATTTACTGGATTAAGTTCTGTCCATAAGTAGAAACATTTTCTTTCTCAGCTAATCACAGTACTATAAGTCTGCCACCCTAATAATTTCATATTCTAGTCGACAACATCCACTTTATTTAGCACTTAGACTTGCAGTCATTAGTAATTTCTAAGTTTTGTTGATTTTGATGCAGCGGAGTTATTCTGTTTAGAAGAAGCTCTTAACGAAGCATTTTGCCTGTCTTCCTCCTGAATCGTCCTTCCATCACGTATGTGTTTTTAACATGTTTCATTAAACGATTGTTTATTTTTTATGACAAATTGAAATTTTACAGATTCTTATTTTCCTTATTTCTTTTGCAGAGAGTTCAATTGCAGCAGTTTTCACCTTCTAATTTTCTTCTCTTCTTGCTTGGTATTTTAGTCGCCCGTGGACCAAAATAGCCAGCTGTAACCGATAGTCCTTTCTTCCATGATACATTTTTGGTACTATAATTTGATATTTTTGCGTTATAGCTAGGAATCATTACGACTGTGGGTATGCCCTGTTATATCCTTTGAAGTGCATATATCAATCTAATCAAAGAAGTGGTAGCGTGCGGATGAGAAATTTACTGGGTTGTTAAAAGGCTATGAGTGACCTCGCAAATTTCCAAAAAGGAATCATATTTTTGACCGGAGCTTCAAACCATCCTCTACTGTTGACATCCGTATTCCATTCGTTCACGTCCTTGTAAAAAGATATCAACAATTCCCAATACCCTTTCTTCACAACCAACACCCTCGACCAACAACTTTCCGTGCTAACCCTACCAGGAAATGTTCCACGTTTGCTGAAGAGGCAATGACCTAGGGATTTACTTCTGTGATGATGTGTGTGCAATGTGAAGGTGTGTCACCAGTGGGTGACTTGGCCCATCATATTTAATGTAATCATGTTGTGCTATGAATAAGCAAATTTACTTATTTTTGCAGGGTAACTATATTCATTTCATTCACTAGTTTCGTGGTCCGCTTGACCAATTAATATCTTACAATTAATTAAGGTTTTCAGTTGAGTTAAAAAAGTCAATGGCACGAGCGGGATTCGAACCCACGATCTTCGGCTTGATACGCCGCTGCTCTACCACTTGAGCGATCGTGACCTCGATCCACTCGGACACCAGCCTCCTATCTCACCCACTCAAGTGGTAGAACAGCAGCGTATCAAGCCGAAGATCGTGGGTTCGAATCCCGCTCCTGCCATTGACTTTTTTATCTCAACTTATTATTATTTTTAATATTTAATAATTTGTCTCAAATTATTCATTTCCACCAAATACGATGTATATATTTTATTTCAAAAAATGTTTGCATATATGTAGTTTCAAATTTTACAAATGGAGAAGAAAAATCGATTATTTAAAAGATAATATTAGATTATTTCAATATTTATTACAAGTAGTATCTAAATAAATTCTATTCCATGAAGCGTAATGTTTTGGAAAAATAAAACTTTTTTTCCCGTAGGTTTCTATTTTCAATTCAATTCATGATACCAACAAAAAGTAAAATAAAAGAAATTAACTACAAGTTATATTCCAATCTTACCAACGCCATATTTGTTTTTTATTTCTCCCTCTCTCTCTCTATCTCTCTCTCTCTCTCTCTCTCTCTCTCTCTCTCTCTCTATAAATTTTTTAGAAGAATAAAATTTATCGGTTTTTCTCTTAGCGCTCTCACCTTCAGCGAACATTAGAATTCACCTATCGTTCCTGTAAGACGATCGATGGCTTCTTGGATAGATTGCTTTGACGGCCAACTAAACCGGAGCTATTTCGGTAACGAACTCAAATATTTACCATGACCGGGAGGCCCGTTTGAACGAAAATCTTCTTTCCATTAATAAACACTGCAATTTTAATTAAACGGTTAATTTTCCACCCGGTATTTTGCAAAAAAACAGCTACTTTAGCTTTGCTGATCGATAAATTCGTCAACTGTTCATTCTAACTGTTGACGTATAATCATGTAAGAAATATATGATTTGTCGTTACAGAAAATAATATCATGCTTGCGTTTCCTTGTTAAAAAAATTAACAACACAATTAACTCTTTAATTATTATCATTTTTCTTAGAGTTAATGGTTATGCAGCGAAAACCGCCAATAAAAATAATTCAATATATGGTACATTTTTAATAAATAAATGCTTTGATAACTGGTAGTTTGGTTATAATTTTTTTTACTTTATAAAAAATAGTCAAAATTGAGTTAACTTGGTATTAATCATATCTGGAGGTACTGCTGTTACAAGGGTTCTTCCAGTGTAAATACTATAATTTTGTGTCTATTGAACTAAAAATATTAAAAAACGGAAAATTTCAGCTTTCAAAAAAACAAATTTGTCGAAACCAGGGCTTATTAACAAGAAGTGGCGGATAGGTGTCCGATATTTTGGAGTGTAGAATCACTGAAAAGAGTTTGGTCCAAATCTGGTCGTTCCCGTATAATAGTTGATGGGGTTTGGGCTAAGTTAATCTGCTTACTCAAATGAATTTACTACTTGTTAATGCAGGCAGTTCTAACATTATAGACAACATAACCAACCTATAATAAATATAATAGACCAATAATATAATAATGATAATAGACCAATATCGTCTTCCTCAAGACCAAGACGACAGAGGAGGATTTCATGTCTATTACCACCGTCTCCAACTATTCGAATAAATACTCCACAGAATGGAAAAAATCCAATAGAATAGATTCACCTGAGTTTATCTTTTACTTTTTCTCTTAAGGAGGGTGCAAGATTAAATTTCCAATTAAATTAATTTTGACAAATTATTTTATAAGGACTCTTCCGATCTAGAGTGCTTGTAATGTTGTATCCAAGAGAATGAAGATTTATTTCATCATAGTTTGGTATATCTAAACTATGCAGGCGGAAGAAATAAATATTTTCTTACTTAATATTTATTCTCAAGTTCCACTGTTCTTTCTAATTGATTACGCTCAAAGTAATTGTGAGAAGTTGTTTGCACTTTACAACTTCGCAAAAACAATATTTACAACTAGGACATCTTTGTCAAATGAATAATGTTTTATTGAACTTTCTTTAGCAGGTCATAATAAAAGTGGTATTGACGATATTCGTGAGATGTTAACTCGAAAATAGAAATGTCCAGTAAGACGTGAACGCCCCCTTGTTTTCTTAGCATGTTAAACGTTAATTTTCCGCAATGCTGCGCGTGGCGATTGATAGAACCAAAAATAAAGCTAACAGTCCTTGAAGCCTTGCTGTTGTTTGTTTTGGTTTTCTTTTGTATTAAATTGTAAGATGCCACAAGTTAATAAAAAGGAAAATTAATCAACTCTTTCATTCAAAATGCTATCTATGCACTAGAAAAGTACTAACAAATGACACGCTTCAATTCGTGCCGACACACCTAACTTGTATCCTAATGTCTAACAGCCTACAACTTTATAGGATATGAGATCTGTATCTCTTATAAATAAGAGTATAAGGAAGGTCAGAAATTAACAAAAGAAATGTATTGGCATGATTTAATTAATGCGTATTTAAGAATAAAAATGCGTCTAAACAAAAAACACCTGTTAAATTCATGGCTGCCATGTTGGTTACCTACACCCTAACGGATAGCAATGTGACTACATTTTCGACCTAACGTCTAACATTAGCCCTGGCCTGTTAGATCTAGCAATGCTAACTAGCCGATTCTTTCAAGTTTACCTCATCATTTTTCTCGATCTAACACGACCTAACACACTTAAATGGGTTAACACAAAGATTGTGAATACCCCTATTATATTTTGCAATAAAATATGTGTTAGTTTGCGAAAGAAGAACAAAAATCTCCACAACTTTTTGGTAATGTAAAATATTGTAAAATTTATTTTCGACATTCTGATTTGTCCTAAAATTTGATAACAAATTGCATATCAATAAAATGATTAAAAATATTTGTAAACAAAAACAGTTGTTAAATTCATGGCTGTCATGTTGGTTACCTATGCTTTAACGAATAGAATGTTACTACATTTTCGACCTAACATCTAACATGAGCTCTGGCTTGTTAGATCGAGCAATGTTAACTAGCCGATTCTTACAAGTCTACGTCATCATTTTTCTCGATCTAATACTACCTAACAGACTTAACAGGAATACCCCTAAAATCTACAATTATGTTTAAAAAAAGTATTTTACTTTTTTGTCACTACCACCGTAAATATATGTTTATTGGCAATAAAAGTATGTTTATGTCTGTGTCACGTCTTGAAATTTATTATTCACTTTATTTGATCTATATTATACATCTGAGCTGTTATCTGTAAAACGTAATATAGATTGAAATAAACCATTCTTGAAAATCATTGTTGCCAACGGAATATGATGACATAGCCAACGACACTTTCCCTACAAAATTACACTACATAAAAACGTATAATTTATATTATAAAATAAATAAATAAATAAAATTTGCCAATTTATTCATTAATTGTTAGCAATAACTTTTATGTTATTAATTATGTAATTAAATCGGGCCATTTGTCCATATCAACTTGCCGAGGCAATGGGCAACCCTCTAAAACCGAAATTGAAACTTATTAAAAAAAAGTTGTTTGCTCAAGGGACATTCGAACAGGTGTCCCTATTTAAAATCCTTAAGATTGCCGAGTCGGTTTGTCCCTCGCGGTAAAATAATTAGGACAAAGAATGTTGGGGGGGGGAATGAACAGAAGTAGCAAAGATTCCGGGTAACTGTTGCCTCCTGGCAAAGACAATAAGGAAACTTCCTTCGGTTTCAATTCGAAACCAAGTTATGGCTTATATAACCTCCCCTTGCTTAATGTAACTTCGCTCCAAGATTCCGTTTTTTTTCTTTCTATGTAAACTTCTGCGATGAAGTTGAAAGACCTTTTGAATGGCCTTATTGTTTTCTCATATTGAAAATTAGGAACAAAGCTTTTTTTTTAGATATTTCAACTGCAAAGTTATATGAACCCTCGGAATGCCGGTATTGTTGGCAAAAGGCCCATTTGTAAGCAGGTCGGATTCAAACGCTTGGCCGCAGGATTCGTACCCGGGTCAGCGATAAGCGACGTCTCAACCTCTGTACTTAACCACCGCAATCTGACTGTAAAAATGCAAAACAAAGCACGATTATAAGAAATTGGCAGCATTGGTCGGCCGGATTGGCTCAGAGGCTCACGCGTAGCACTGTCAATAAGTGATCTTAGGAGGGGACCTGACTCGTGATGGGTGAACCTAACCCGATTAATGGTCAATAGGCGATTAGACACACGGACCCTTGCTTTCGGATCAAACCCCTGCATGTGTCTGGCATGTAGAGAAAGGTTTGCTCTATGTGTCCACCAATTGTAAGGTGCTATTCCTTGGTTTCACATTGAAAGAGCATATTTACACTAACTTAGGGAGAGGTTAATTCTCTCAGTTACTGGGAGACTGTTCGGAAACGAGCAACGTTGTGCATTACAAATTGAGGAAAGCAGGTTGAACAAATTGTATCTTTAATGCATTATTGTCTGCATTTTTTCTAAAATGAGAAAAAAAGCAAAGCAAGGAATGCGATTATGATAAACTTCCACCCCTTTTGCCTACCGAGGCCATGTTTTTTCACTTTTGAAGCTTGGTTTCTCCTCTCAATGAAATATCTCTCACAGTAATCCATACATTATTAGAAAGGTTATTAAATGTAATCATTTTTGGGTGATTCGACAGTCTCTAAGATTATGTGTAAAAGATAGGCAAATTCTTGAATTCTTATGGAAAGTTTGGATTTCTGATAAATTTAAGTATGTGAGCAAAGAAATGAAAATGGTGTAGTTACACAAGAGGTTTATCGCTCTTTCCGAAAAAAAAGGAGTCAAAACTGCGAATAAATTAGGTAAAAGTTGGAAAAACGAGATTTAACAGAATAAGGTCCAATTTTTTCGCACACAAGAACAGTAATAACTCCAAATTGAACGGAGATAGGACACCGCCCTGATGGCATTCGACTAAATTTTCGATGGAGTTTCACCTAAAACGTTTTTTCGTACTGATCCGAATCGACCCTACATGAGAAGATTTGAGTTTTTACAAATCGATCAGTAAGTTGTAATGCAGATAGTCAGTAATTAAATGAACGCTTAACCAAAGTGCCATTTTTCATTTTCAGTACCTTTATACACCAGCTCAGAATTCTGCTTGTAATGTGAGCAAACAAGTCCAAATACTACTCGAATAAAGTGGGCAGGTAAAGTATTTGTATTTATAAGCTGAAATGAGTCGCTTCACCTCGACGGCGTCAATGTGTGGATGCCATCTTAACATTTTAATCAAATATAAGACCGAGGACCCTTGCCGACTCTTTGTTCCTTACCGCAGAGATGCAGAGCCCTCCTCAGTCTGCAAAATTGGACGCACACGGCTAATTCGGTTTCCTCCGTTCTTCCAGCCACGACGTTTATCTCCGACTGCATCACCTTTCCGACTTCTCCCAGGTTTTGTCTGGAAAGGTAAATGGAGAGTTCGTCGACATATTGCAATTGTCCAATAGGTCGGGGATGCCCGATCACTGAGATTGAGATAAGTGTAACACTTATCACTAAACCCTGAGAGACTTATTTCTCTTGAACAACGTCCCTGGAAAGCACGGATCCCAATCTGACATGGAAGGAGGTAATTTGGCTTTGAATCAGATTTCCTGACATTTTCGAAATATCCCAAATCTCCACCTCGTATCGTATGTCTTTTCGAGGTTAAAGAATACGGTCAGAGCGAGTACTCTTTTCAGAAACGTATTCTGAATATCACTCTCGTGTCGGTAAGTATGATCGACTGCAGAACGATACCTTCGGAATCCCTTCTCATACTGTTACCCCCTTGCGACTCAAGAAAACAGATCAGAGGACGATTTATCATGAATTCAAGGAGTATGTTCAGGCAGAGAGGTGTTTCGGAGAGTGTGTCTGCAAGTATTGTAAAGCGATTGAAATCCTGTCTCCTCGTCCGTGACAACCATTGAGTACTGGGTAACTGAACTCGTCTATGCGTTGCTTTATTGCTGTTTATTTGAAGATTACCTCATACATGAAGGTATTAAACAAGTTTGTTGTTATATTAGATAATGTTAAAAACACCAGTGGATAGGGCAGGGATCGAACCCGCGACCGTCAAGGAAAGAGTGGTACCACATCTCTCACATCAACGACCCCACAGATAATGTAATAAATTATTAAACAATATTGAGCAGTTTGGTCATTCCTGATCTTTTTTCTATATTTTCACTGTGCTTTAGTCGTCCGATTTCTTTCAACATTTTCTCAACTGGATAGCCACAACGTGTAAAATTATAAATAATTGTATTCTGAAATAAAAATGGCTCTATTGAATGGTTTAATGTAAATATTTTTTGATGGAGTCCTGAATGAGGTAGTTTAGAAAAACACCTCTTTCATTTTTTGCCGCCGTTTCGACCTTTATTCGGGTCATCTTCAGAGCACAAAGTGTGGTGCTATTCTCGTGATGTCTATTGGTTTTTTGTGAAATTGTTGTGTTTTGCCCTGATTATGACACGAATAGAGATCGAAACGGACTCCAACAAATTATTAAACGACCGGTCATTAAAAAAAAAAAAATAAATAAATAAATAAATAAAACACGTGTCTATTTTTCTTATTGTTCCTGTCTACATTATGGTTTAATGTTGCTAGGTTAATTGTACGACACTAAAATAGAAGCTGAAGTTTTAGCGACATTTCAGCATCTTTGTTGTATGAATACGGCAGAACGAAAGATGCTGAACCGTCGCTTAGACCAAGGGCTTATTAGTCCATGTGAAAGTTCTATGGTTTATTTCATTTTTATTAATTCCCTATTGCTAAATCATACAATTAATACATTTATTTTGTTATTTCGAACGTAAAAATGTTTCTATTATGGGAACTCGATTATGGGTTATGCAGCTTTATTAGGCACTGTTTTTGACAGTAGGTTTTTAGTGAAGGGCTGTTAAACGAATGACAGATCGACAAATACACAGAGTAATTTTGTACCTCATTATTCATTGATTTATCAAAAATGGCATGCATGAATGGTACTTAAAAATCGTTTAACGGAGATTACTTTTATTTACCTGTAGCCTAAATCAAAATAGACTGAGATTGTTTTTTTAAAGTTTTTTTTTAGAGGAGTATTGATTAATCATTAATACCTACGATGCCTACTCTTTATCTTTTATCTACTTTACTTGTGATTGGTGATTAGTGATTGTTAGTCGATGATTATTCGGAAATCGTGAGATGCGGTCTGGTGTGATGTAGGTTTCAGAAAAACATTTTCTTTATCGTGCCAACGTTTCGATCTTTATTGAGATCACCTTCAGGGACTGGGATTTACAAACATTGTTTAAATTTAACAAATACATGTAGGATGTAGAAAAAAGTGAATTTATACACAAATCAAGTTTTACAGCATTAATTGCATTCTCAATTAGTCCACAGGAAATATTTAAACCTTCCTATGGCTATTATTATATTTACAATTTCATAATTTCAAATCAATTTTTTTTCATTGCTGTTTTAATTTGAGAAAGCGTTTTTCCAGATCGCCATCATCTTCATTGATATTATTTAATCATACTTTTTGATAATGATTTTCACAGACACACTTTTAGTATCTCAGTTCCAACCACGAAAATATTTTTAACTTGATTAGTGCTCAGAAAAATATTATTATTGCTGTAAAGCATAGTTTTTGATAAACTTTTTATTTATTTAAAAATAATTTTTGATAAAATTAATAAGTCTTAAGATAAGGCGAATTGGAAAGACGAAAGAACTAAAGAACGGTACAAGGTTCTCAATAATCCGTCTAGTAAATATCCACAGAACCAATAGAGAGCGCGGTAATCCAGAATTAAAGATAAGCTATATATTGAGATTAAACTATTTACTTACGTACAGACTGGTACTATTTCAGTTTGGAGAAACAACCCTAAGTATTGAAACGAACTTCATAAATAAAATTTAAAGTATTAATGAGCCTTGTTCTTCCGTCAGGACACTTCAGTCGAGTCACAGAAATAAAGGCCTTCTCATCAACGAAATTCGTTGTAGGATATTGGTGAGAAATCGCACTCACGAACCCAGTTGTGTCATTGACAACGACAAGGTGTGATCTTTTGGGGATTTTATCCGGTTCGAGGACCACATTCTAACTTACGTTTTTGTAAGAAGCTAAGCGTAATGCAAAACAACATGAAATCGCTTGTACCTAAAAATTGTAGACAAATATAACTTGAATGGTCCAATACATCTCAAGACTTAAAAAAAATGAATGTCAAAAATAGTTAACATATTTTTCCATAATACTGTAATACTACTAACTCTCTCTCTCTTTCTGTCTCTACTTATATCTCTAGCTATGTATCTATCTCTCCTTCTATTTAACTACCTGTTTATCCATCTCTCTATCTCTCTCTCTCTCTCTCTCTCTCTCTCTCGCTCTCTCGCTCTCGCTCGCTCTCTATCTATCTATATATCATCTTTCTTTTTAAATTTTAATTGATCTATCTGTAGCATCGATATCACTAAATAAATAATAAGGTTGAAACAGTTCATGATTTCTTTATCAATTCGAATGAGAAACATTCATCCATAAAAGAACGAATAGGAGTAGCAGTTTATGTCTACTCTTCCACTCTCTTTCTTCTCTCTCCATTTGTTTTACACCCAGATCAAATCCAATTCAAATTGCGAAAAAAATGTTATGTCAAATAAAAATCCCACGATATAGTACAATGTTTGATAAAAATGTGTCAAATGAAGAACATATTTAAACAAATTTAATTTACCTTAAAATACATATATGAAAATATTTAATATTAACATGTTTTAAATTGCTTCAAAATGTCATACAACATCACCAGTAAGTAGTAATATGTAAGTAATTGGCTTTAAAAATACATATAAATGCATAGAAACCTACCAGGCAGTTTGCACATTAAAACTAACAAACATCTGATATTCAAATATATTTATTAAATGTTGTAGTATGTTGTCTGATACTAAGAAATGTAGATTTTTAAAAAAATTTGAAAATGACAAAAATGGATTGATATAGAAATATATACATAATAATAGATAGGCACGCAGATAGATAAATAGACCGGGAGATGTAAAAAAAATAGAAGAGAGAGAGAGAGAGAGAGAGAGAGAGAGAGAGAGAGAGAGAGAGAGAGAGAGAGAGAGAGAGAGAGAGAGAATTTGACAGGGAGATAAAAAATGTAAAATCGTATAGATAGCCAAAGAGTGGGGTAGGCGCACAAAATTGAGAAATAGATGGATAGGCAGGCAGATTGAAATAAATAGAAATCATTAACCAGAACTTTTAATAAAAAGCAATTTTGACAAAATATATCAGACTAAATACTCAATGTCAAAAGATACCAAAATTTATTACATGGTAATTAAAAAATATGCTTTTGCCATTTTCATCATTGATTTACTTTTTGTCAGCATAATAAATTACTTTTGAAAGTTAAATTCTTTTATAAAACAGCATAAAATTGAACAACAGAGAGAAAACGAGCAGCGTTTATAAACAAAACTTGATGAAGGATGTAATATATAATTATTTTATGTTTCGGATGGGATTGTAATTTTGTTGTTCCAAATCAAACCCTTTTCGTCGTCTTAATTGTTCGATACATTCTTTCTTAATAACTTTCATTTACAAATTTTCTGCAAAGTTACTTTATTGAACTTTTTCGAAATTGTCGGTGAATTTAATTTTCTTTATTTGAATTGTTTCAGTTCGTTCAGTTTATGCTTTTTAGTATTTTTATTGGAGTAAATTATGTTTGCGAGTTAATATGGATTAGTGGGTTAATTATTCTTGTTGAACCAGTACTATAGATGGTTAATATACTAACATTGTGATTTCATTATTTCATAATTGTACTAACTTCGTTGTTTATTCTAAATGAATTAATGAGGTTCTAGTTTGAGAGTTTGCAGAAACGGTATGAAACAGGTGAAAACGAGTTTTACCAACGAGCCATTTACCACGAACTAGCCGGTTAATGGCGGTTAAAAATCCGTAATTCGTGTAGTGTCTGCTTGGAGTTGACCTTTTTAACCGGTAAAGAACCATCCAATACATCACAGGAGGTATGGCGAGTGACATAACTCGCCGTGAACCCCGGTTACATCATTCTGCTTTCACCGCTGCACGAGCTACCGACAGATCCAGTTCTGACTCGTTTCCTCCTCGATCCTTCTTGGGACATTAGACATCGCGACCTTTGCGCAAGGCAGCATCGTTTATATTTATGCGGTCGGTCGAGTAAAAACGGTTGGGAAATTTTCTATTAGAAATCTTCACTTTCTCTCTTGAAAGATTCCACATCGCGCGAATATCAACCAAGGTCGAGTCAATCTAATTCAGACAAAAATAAATAAATTAAAACATCAAAAAAAAAACTCTTAAAAATATTATTAATTATGAGATTTTCTATTGAAATCTGATGGGTGGTGAAACTGTAGTTTGACCACTTTCATTAGTACAATTAATTAAGGTTTTAAGTTGAGATAAGAAAGTCAGTGTCACGAGCGGGATTCGAACCCACGACCTTCGTCTTGATACGCCGCTTTTCTACCACTTGAGCTATCGTGACTTCGATCCCCTCGGGCACTATCTTCCCATCTCAATCGCACCTTGTGAATTTTTCCTCCTTTCTGCCATTTTTCAAATGTCGTGTAATCAATTTGATTTTCGGCGACAAGTGAAATGGCCACGGAGAGCTTTAGTGAAATATACTTCATTTTAATTCATCAAGCTCACTATTTTTCGTGGTCCGCTTGACCAATTAATATCATACAATTAATTAAGGTTTTAAGTTGAAAAATGGCAAAAAGGAGGGAAAATTCAAAAGGTGCGATTGAGATGGGAAGTTAGTGCCCGAGGGGATCGAAGTCACGATAGCTCAAGTGGTAGAGTAGCGGCGTATCAAGCCGAATGTCGTGGGTTCGAATCCCGCTCGTGACACTGACTTTTTTATCTCAACTTAAAACCTTAATTAATTGTAAGATATTAATTTGTCAAGCGGACCAAGAAAAATAGTGAACTTTCATTAATTTTGGTCCGCTTATCCTCGCTAAGTAGTTTTGTTTTGAATCTCTGATAAGGTGGTTCAATTTTTCATCTACTTTTTAACACTCAATATGCCCCTGAACCGGAATGCACTTAAAAAATGTAAAGAAATTATGTTAAAACTGAAATTCCCTTCGTGGCAGGCACGTATTAGTGTTTTTATGCGAAAGGATCAAGCCTTGCACTTAGTTATGAAAGTCAACTCGTGTTTAATAAATTCTTCAACGATCAGAAACGGATAATAGGACTAAGAGAAACTCCTCTGTAAGTCCGCCAAAGTCATAAATGGCATCCGAATTTTTGTATGTGTTACAACATCAGACATGATCGCTACATGTGTGACTACGGACGATTTTAACGGCCGTGTATCCGTTATCGTGTAAGCAGCGTCAGACAATGCCTATGTAAATAATCAATTATTTGAATTATTTTTATTAAACAGCATTACTTTTCTATGTGTCAGGGCAAGCATGACCTACATCAACCGTACGTTAAATCCTTTCACATTTTAAACCGTTTTATTTTATTTTTTAGTACCAAACAGGTAGCGAGGTCGCTGCCGCTTTAATTTCCTGGGAAGATTATTTGGGATGGTATAGGATGTTAAGTATAAAACTAGAGGATTGTCGAAAAGGACATTATAGTTCTCTTGTAAATCAGTCGTTTGTTGTGAAGCGTCAGTTTTGATCGTTTGTCAAACGATGTCATTAGTTGAGTTCATGTTCAGTCGTGAAAGCATCAAGCATGGGGATTCCAGGTTGGCATTTTGTCCATTTTCAGCCCCGGAAGTAGTGGACGTGGTTATATATAGAAAAGGATATGCGATGTAGTTAAAGTGGAGGCAGTGTTTAACGGTGTTGGCTCATGTCAACATTTATTTTTATTCGCCACTTTTATCAGTCAAGGTTTTTGTTGAAAAGGTGAGGTTGTAGGGAGAGTTGTGAGAGAACGGTCTTTATTTGAGGAATAGTATTACCAATTGTGAGTCGAATATGATGGGGCCAAATATACGACCTTGTGGAACTCCAGCCTCAACAGGATAGTACTCAGAGAAGAATGTTCCCTGGCCGGCATAAAAGAGGCCAGTCAGGTATAATCTGAGGATGTAAAATTAGACGAAGCTCTTGAGCTTCCACAGCAAACACGGTTGCCAGACTCTATCAAGGATTTGAGCTACATAAAGGAAATCACCCGAACAGTACTGTTTCAGCTGAAGAGAGGAAGAGATTGACACCACGGTATTTACCGAAAAACTTGTGAGATTAGATAATGTTTTGTCATTCTTGGATGGGAAGAATCCTTTTAAAAAAAACCAGGATTTTTTCAAATATAGGTAAGAGGCTTATCGGATTATACGATTAGTATAGGTAAATATTTATAGGTAAATTGGTTCATGGGGTTTTGAGAATATCTTTACAATAGAACACTTTAATCGTAACGGAATAATTCCTAGCACGGCATTATAAATATATATCTGGAAAAAGATTGCTTTTTTTTGGTTCGTAGTCTAATGATTCAGAATTCAAGAACTTTGCTTTTTGGAAAAGTTTTCGATAATATACTGGGCTTATGAAGGGTGAAAAGCTTTTAATGGAAGGGAAAGAGGTAATGGCTGGTTAACCTATCTCAATGGTTTCTGTATAATTAGGAATAATTTAGGTCAGGAAGAGCGGGAATATTTTGGAGATGTTAGGCGAAGAGATGTTTTTCTTAATTTTTATTTTTAGTTTAAAAAAACAAAAATTACGGTATTACTTTAAACAGAGAGGTAGACATTAAGATCCGCATTACAAAAACATTATTGAAGCATTTTTGGCCCATGGAAGTAAATCGTCATCAATCAGCACTAAAAGCCTATTCGTATGTCTCCTGCGGGTGAAAAGTATGTCTTCGGTTCTGTTTTTATTGGAGAATGTTCCACTTTAAGTTTTAAAACGTTTTCCTGCAGCTTTACTTACTTTGTGAGAGCCAGTACAACTTTGGCTTTGATAATACACTTATATTCTGTGAATAAGTTAAAGAGAATAGGTTCAAGAACCGAGCCTTGCAGAACACCAGATGGAATTTGCTTTTATAATTGATTTGGAATGTTGAATAGGATATAAAATTCCCCATTTGCAATGTAGTTTTCTAAAAGATGCGTCCACTATTTGGGTAAATTATTTAATTGAAAATTTTTATTTTAGAAAGCTCTCTGTGCCAAAAAGAATCAAAATCCATGTCAACATCAACCGTGATCATTCCAACATGTTTGATTTTGTTAATTTGAATTCTTTACCAGTTATAAAATTTATAGTACAAATTGAACCGCGACACTTCTTTCATTCACAAAACGTCGTCCACGATTACATTCTGCTTTTCGTGCACCGTCCGACTTGATTTATTCTACAATATTTACAAGATTCTACGTGTGATTGACGTTAGCGTGCAACCAATCGACCGTGCCCAGAATCGCCACTGCATTTCAAAATAATTAATATATCGACATAATAATAATAAAATATAATTCCATCTTAGCAAGTAATCTAGTTATGAAAGCTAAAAAGAAAGTGAAGACACTATAAGATTTTTCTGTATAAGCCATTTAAATAAACAACAGCAATTTAAAAAAAACCTGACCAATTTATTTACTCATATTAACATTGATTATGATTTAGGATTGAAACTATAAATAAAATGATGATGAAAGGTTGAGCAACAGAAGCAGTTTAATGTCTGAGCTTTCGTTAATTACATAACCATCACCGGGCTATACAAACTTATAATAATAAATTAAATTTATCATCTAAGGGTGCGTCGGTGGCCGCAACGGTTTAGGCGTTGACACGGCGTTCATCACTGTAAGGTAAAGGTCCCGGGTTCGAATCCAGCGGCCCTGCATTCGAACCAGACATACTTACATATTAGCTTTTTTCAAAAACACCGGCACCTGAGGGTTGATATGACTTCTGCTGTTGCGAACCCTCGAAAAAAAGATTATCATCTGATAAACCTTGAACTATTTTTGTGTTGGATTTAAGATTAAAATCAATTTTCAAAAAAAAAAAAAACCAACTTTAGTTTTGGAAGCAAGCGCTGGGAAAAATTACAAAATAATTCAGTTCCCGTAAATTTTAATTGTGTTAACTAATTTTTAATTACTTACATCAACTTATAATTAATTATATAATTAATAAATTAATTATACACAATTTTTTTAAATGAAGCATTTGTGTTATACACATTAGCAATTATACACATTAACATGCCAATGAAATCATGAAAAATTACGCGACACATCTAATAAAAAATAACCACGAAGTATGAAACTACTGTACAATATACAAAAAGAACAAAAATGAACATATTAGAAAATTGAGAAATGTGTATACATAACTCATTCAACACAACAAAAATCATAAATAAGTAAATTAATCGACTGATAAACATCCATTTGTTGAAAAAAATACACAAATTAAAAAGAAAAAGGACTGATGATCAAAAAGACCTACTAGAGCAACGATAAAATACCGGTTTAATCCACCAAACCCACCGACACAAATACTAACAGTAGCCCCCACACCCTCCTCGATGTCATAACTAAACCTTCACTCCACAGAAATCACATCACTGAAGATGGCGAAATGCCGAAACGAAAAATGTCAGCGAGAATAGGCGGACTAAGATGATAGGGTATTCACGAATTTTGTGTTAACCCTGCTAATTCTGTTAGATCTGTTACATCGAGAAAAATAATGACGTTGCTTTGTGAGTGACCCCTGATAAATAACTTTCTTATTATAGGTTTCTGTCCTTGTAGGTCACAGGAGGATATCTGACTATAAAAAACAATAAAAATTAGAGTTAAAATTCCAAGAAGTCGTTAAAACACAAAGACTGCCAATCATTAACGTTTTTATTCATTAGGGGTATTCACGATGTTTGTAAGATCGTGTTAACACGATTACAGAAATGTCCGGTAAGATCTTGAACCCCCTTCTTATCTTAGCATGTTAAAATGTTAATTTTTCACAATGCTGCTTCTTCGAATGCTTGCTGTGGTTTTGTTTTGTGTTAAATTGTAAAAAAAAGGAAAATTAATCAACTCTTTCATTCAAAATGCTATCTATGCACTCGAAAAGTACTAACAAATGACACACTTCAATTCGTGCCGACATACGTAACTTGCATGCTAACGTCTCACAGCCTACAACTTTATGAGATAGGGGATGTATCTATTATGAATGAGAGTATAAGGAGAGGTCAGAAATTAACAAAATAAATGTATCGGTCTGATTTAACTAATGCGTATTTAGGAATACGTCTACACAAAAAACAGCTGTTAAATTGATGGCTACCAGGTTGGTTACCTACGCCCTAACGGATAGCAATGTGACTACATTTTCTACCTAACATCTAACATTGGCCCTGGCCTGTTAGATCAAGCAATGGTAACTAGCCGATTCTTTCAAGTTTACCTCATCATTTTTCTCGATCTAACACGACCTAACAGACTTAACAGGGTTAGCACAAAGATTGTGAATACCCCTATTATATTTTTGCAATAAAATATATGTTAGTTTGCGAAAGAAGAACAAAAATCTCCACAACTTTTTGGTAATGTAAAATATTGTAAAATTTATTTTCGACGTTCTGATTTGTCCTACAATTTGATAACAAATTGCATATCAATAAAATGATTAAAAATACTTCTAAACAAAAATCCGTTGTTAAATTCATGGCTGTCATGTTGGTTACCTATGCTTTAACGAATAGAATGTTACTACATTTTCGACCTAACATCTAACATGAGCTCTGGCTTGTTAGATCGAGCAATGTTAACTAGCCGATTCTTACAAGTCTATGTCATCATTTTTCTCGATCTAATACAACCTAACAGACTTAACAGGAATACCCCTAAAATCTACAATTATGTTTAAAAAAAGTATTTTACTTTTTTCTCACTACCGCCGTAAATATATGTTTATTGGCAATAAAAGTATGTTTATGTCTGTGTCACTTCTTGAATTGTATTAATCACTTATTTGACCTATGTTCACATTACACAGCTGAGCCGTTATCTGTAAAACGTAATATAGATTAAAATAAACCATTCTTGAAAATCATTGTTGCCAACGGAATATGATATCATAGCCAACGACACTTTCCTTATAAAATTACACTATAAAAAGTATAATTTATTTACATTTTTACATACATTTACATTTTAGACCTAACATCTAACATTGGCCCTGGCCTCTTAGATCGAGCAATGTTAGATAGCCGATTCTTACGAGTCTACGTCATCATTTTTTTTTATCTAACACGACCTAACAGACTTAACAGGGTTAACATAAAGATCGTGAATACCCCTATTGTCAAGTTTTGCTGTTAAAATTCTACAAAAATTCAGATATCTCAGATCAGTTTAAAACGGTTAGAATCACTTTAAGCCTTAAGACATTAATTCTGATGAAGGGCGGAAGTTGAAACAAGGCCCAAATGCAATTATCGGAATACCTGGGCCGAATGGTTTTCATTTTATCGGCGAGGGACAAAACAAAAAGGTGTCGGCCCTAAAAGGCTACGATGTTTCCTTCTCCCCCAAACCCTTCCGCTTAAATTAACCTGTCCACTTCTGTATCGGAAGGACAACCTGAGACTAATTACTCCTCCGGTTCTTATCCAGACTTAATAAACAGCGTCAAAGTTCTTTTGATAAAATTGCCTGAGGGTGGTTTTTTGTCCGGGGCTCTTCGGTCAGGTTCATTTTTGAAATTGCCCTAAGATATATTAGTTAGGAACTTCGATTTCAAGCCAACTTGCAGCCTTTGCCAACAGTAATTGTCTAAGAGCTGAGCTGCCTCTAAGAACGGATGGCCGTTGTTAACTGAAAAGCCCCCGGGCCATATTTAATATACGAGAGTAATTTATATATATATTTTTTTGCTGGTCTAAGGATTGTAGAAAAAAAAGACTGTTTCTAATTTCAAAGGAGTTAAGATTATTCATTAGAATAACTTTTACTTCATTCACGAAAGCTTATTGCCACTTAATTATATGTATAGTGAAATTATACTAATAAAAAATATCTTGCATTGAACATTCTATCGAGTTGTCGTTGTTATAAATTTCATGATGGGTGGAACTTTTGCGATGCGTCGTATGGGAATAGATTATTTGGAAATCGTGAGATGCGGTCTGGTGTGACGTAGGTTCAGAAAAACATTTTCTTTATCGGGCCAACGTTTCGATCTTTATTGAGATCATCTTCAGGGCTCAAAGTGTTTGTTTTCTGCGTAATTGTTCTTGCGTGTCGTGTTGAGAGTTGTATGGGATTAGAATGAAGTTTTGCTTGGCAGGTGACTTGCTCTTCAAACACAAGCCAGATACTAAGACTAACGTTACGATTACATTCCATGGAGGTGTCGTTGCGCCAAAAGGTAAGCAATTAATATTCCAAAAGGTATTTAATTACCTCTTTAAGGCGTGGACAAAGCATTTTTCACAGCAAAGAAAATCCTTTCTATTTACACACTTTGATTGCCTTGGCTTTTGAACACTTTCATTAGCCGATATGGCTCGAAGCGGCGTCTGGGACAAGTAATTCCATTAAAACAACACATTGTCTTTGCCGCCTTTTGTCTTTCCATTGTGGTCTCTTGTTTCAATTAGTTGAGTCCGGCATCTGAGAGGCCACCTCTTAGTTAATTCCAGCCCTGGAAGGCATCAAAGCTTATTGGATGATCATTCTAAAACAACTACGGGCAATGTCGCAACCTTAAAGGAGACGGGCGCACAAGAAAATTTACATTTGTTTATTGTGCACAAACTTTCACGGTCTCATTACTTCACATTAGGACTAACTTAAACTTTCGCCTATTGTAAATATTTCTATGAGAGATTTCCGTTTGTTTAATGAAGAATTCTTCTCAGAGAAATTATGGTGTCTGTATGACTGAAGAACGATTTTCCCAGATAACATCATCTTTTCTACGCTTATTGCAAAGCAACAGTACAGGATGCGTTCAGTTGTCTCATGTTTCTCCTGGACATTATTGATATTGGTCATCTGACGATAGCTCAACTTTTTTAAGGTGGTAATTACCTGGACTCATGTAAATATGAACGTTAAGTTTTTTCCATTAGAGTTCTTGGTCCAAATAACTTTTTTCAAATAATTAATCTTTATGTAAAGTACTGGTTGAAATGAACAAGCCAGTGGCACGAGCAGGATTCGAACCCACGACCTTCGGCTAAATACGCCGCTGCTCTACCACTTGAGCTATCGTGATTTCGATCCACTCGGACACCAGCTTCCCATCTCAACCCCACGTTTTGAATTTTTCCTACTATTGGCCATTTTCCAAATGTCGTGAAATCTATTTGATTCTCGGCGACAACTGAAATGGCCACGGAGAGCTTTAGTGAAGATATACTTCATTTTAACTTGTTCAATTCACTAGTTTTCGTGGTCCGCTTGACCAGTTAATATCTTTCAATTAATTAAGGTTTTTAGTTGAGATAAAAAAGTCGATGTCACCAGCGGGATTCGAACCCACGACCTTCGGCTAGATACGCCGCTACTCTACCACCTGAGCTATGGTGACTTCGATCCACTCGGACACTATCTTCCCATCTCAACCCCACCTTTTGTATTTTCCCTCCTTTTTCCCACTTTTCAAATGTCGTGTAATCTATCAATTAATTAATTATGGTTTTTTCGTGACACTGACTTTTTTATCTCTACTAAAAACCTTAATTAATTGAAAGATATTAATTGGTCAAGAGGGCCACAAAACTAGTGAATTAAAATTTAATTGTCTACATATTAAAAATGAGTATAATCTATTGATATTAAATATATTAAAATCATCAAATACATTTTTGAAGGTAAATAAAATTTTTACTTTTTGTTAAATTGGAGTTTTTAACTTTACTACACCTTTATGCACATTTTTAGGTTTATATTGCACTAAAATCCAGTATTTGGTCATAATATACGACTTTTTTGCAGTCTGAATTTTTGTTGTTATCGAAAAACTGGCTATGTATTTATAATTTCGTATATAATACATATAATGTCCTGTTAACAGTTGTCAGTATTTCAGGAGGTTATCCTATGCCAAATTGAACTAAAAAGATCCTATTCCCCAATAGTATTCAAGATATTTCACTTTTCAGGTTACTTCAACCTTATCCTTCAACCAATTTCGTATAAAGTCTCTTTTATCTCATAAAATATTAAGTCTACTGTAAATATTTATTATTGCATGCATATTTTTTTAAACTTTAAAAGTACTTTATTGCTGTTGACAGCACCTGGAGAATTAGTTGAGGAGCTCGATGGCTGGGAGGATTAGACGGACGTCTGAGCCTGAACTGCCGAAGTCCGTGTTTCTCGATGCCTGCAGATAATTTATTACAAAATAACAAAAAATCGAATTGTCGGTTGACTGCGAGAAGAGATAGACTTCAAATACCAAAATATAAAAATAAATGTCATAAAGTTTTTGAAGAAAATTATCGAAATTGTCCAGTTTAAACCCGCAGTCGTTGTCAACTACTTATCAAAAGTTGAAATATAATAAAAACAAAATATATCTAAATACTAGCTACATATGAAATTTTCGTAGTGAAATAGTTCAAACCGGCATCAGCGGAATGTGAGTAGGAAGATGTAAGTGAGGAAACGACTGTTGGAAGTATGCCGACTCAAGAAATCTTGTTTTGACAGAAGTTCAACGCTTTCGCCGAGTTGAATATTTTAAATAACAATCCGCCTCTGTGGGATCGAGATTTGCAACTAAGAAATAAAATATTAACGCTGTGTGATGGCGACACCGGGCTAAGTGCTGTGTGGATTCCATTAGTCCTCAAAATTGTTTAAAATAATAAAACCACGATTAATTCTTAATTATTCTGTTTTTCTAGTAGTTAATAGATTGCGGTCTTTACAAACTCAGGATGATCAAACCAAACTAATCTAATGTTCTTGTAAAGTTTTAGTTGTCATTAATATTCGGTTATTTGGAATGTGGTGTGCATTCTTGCAATGTTTAACCTCTTAAAACAGATTAACTCCGACCGATGCAAAGATCTCACCAAATTTTGTCACGTTTGATACATAAAATAGAAAATAAAAATTTTCGCTGCAGTAGTTGTACAACAGAAGAAGAATTTTTGTGAACCAATGCTGGCTTTGGTCGAGCAAGGACCTCTGATTAACATACTTGCAAGGTTGTACACTGCTAAGTTGAATAGTGAAACATAGGATTGGAAAGATGAATGGGTTTCAGCTCAGAAATTACACGATTTAAGAGGAATAAATGTGAATCGATGATTTTTGATAATTTGTTCAAACCAAAGATGTCAAGGCAGTATGCAGGAAATTTAATGGCATGGAATATTCTGTATATGTAGACAACCATTGGCAAAGTTATTGTCCAACTATTAAGCAGCTAAACCTGGAAATATAGTCATGTATACAATCAAAAGATTTTCTTATTGATGTAAAACTAATATTACAATGGAAAATAATTACAGTTTACAACAATAGACAGTTTAATCAAACCGAAGGCACCCAAACACCTAGCGATTTCGCTGGCTTAGGATGAGCATGATTTGTCCTAAATATATAGTGAAATAAATGCAGGGTCATGATGGATCCGGAGCCCTTCTGTGGCAAAGAGATTCACACTATCAATTACTATCTTACAAGGCACAAAATGAAAATGAGGAAATAGACATAAATTCATTCGTTAGACATAAACAATCCAAGAACCTTCTATCAAATTTTGGAAGAAACAACAGAAAAAGGAAAGTGGAAAAAACTTCTAGTCAAGGACTGAAGCAGGAAACTGCAGGCTGAACTGGGCATCTGAAGAAGATAGGTGAAGCCCAACTGGAACTGCTTAAATATCAAAAAATACGCGGTGAGAAAAATCTAACTGCTAAAGTAGGTCCCAGCTCATGAGGAAAGTGCAGGCGAGGAGAGAACAGATATATGTACTACAAGGAAGCGTCAGATTGGCCCAATATTATAGCATGAACTAATATAACTACACATTAATAAAATACTAGAGGCTTTGGTCATAGAAAAAACAAGGAATACTGGATGCGTAAACCGTGCATAAAGCAAGGACGACTGCTAGCAAAACCAAAAAAACCAAGAGGAAATCTTACTCAACAGAAATAAATAAAATCTTAACCAATTAATTAATCTTTATGTAAGGTATGGTTGAGATAAAAAAGTCAGGGTCACCAGCGGGATTCGAACCCACGAGTGCCATCTCAACTATCGAGCTTTCTCAGGCTCGTTTTTCGGGCCGAGGAATAAGCCATACATCCATAAAAGATCCTCGAACAAAGCAGCGAGTCAAAATTTTTTAGCAGAGTCTCCCTGTCCGCTCCCCACTTAAAGTGACCAACAAATCTCAACAGTGAGAGGTTAAAGTGACCAACAAATCTCAACAGTGAGAGGGTTTTCCTGCTCTGGACCTCGACGGCGTCGATGTGTGCCTGCCATCTCAACTTTTCATCGAACAGGAGGCCGAGGAACCGCACCTTCTCCACGTACCTCACAGGCAGAGTTGAGGGGGGGGGTTATGGGCCCTCCTCAATCTGCAAAAGTGAACACACACCGTTTTCGAAGTGGAAAAGGTAAACCCGGTTTCCTCGGCTATCGCAGCCACATCGTTTATCGCCGACTGCATCCTACCGCCGACCTCCGCCAGATCCTTACCGGGCTGGTAGATTTTCTTTATCTGGGGGGGACACCATCAGCGATACCGTTCACCGACACCAAGAAAAGCGCAACGCTCATCACCGAACCCTGAGGGATACCGTTCTCCTGAACTGCTCCCTAGACAGCACAGTTCCCAGCCTGACTCGGAACCTACGGTTCTCCAGGAAACCCCGGATGAACCGTGACAATTTGCCTCTTAGACCGAAATCGTGACATTTCCGCAGTATCGCGTATCTCCACGTCGTATCACACGCCTTCTCGAGGTCGAAGAACACGGCCAGAGCGTGCTCTCTGTTCAAGAACGTGTCCTGAAGGTCGCCCTCGAGATGACATGCATGATCCACCGCAGAGCGATTCCTACGGACTCTCGCCTGATACTAGCTGTAAAATCCCTTTGTCCCCAGGTGCCACTATTATTGGTTGAGATAAAAAAGTCAGTGTCACAAGCGGTATTCGAACCCACGAGTGCCATCTCAACGCGGCAGACAAGAATGACACATCTACACGGAAAACAAACACTTTGAGCTCTGAAGATGATCTCAATAAAGATCGACCGTGGCATGATAATGAAAATGTTTTTCTAAAACCTACGTCACACCAGACCACACCTCACCGCCTCCAAATAATAATAACCTAAGTTTTAAAGTTTTTAAAATATTCATAAAAGATCACATTTGTAAGAAACAAGTTAATATACAATTGAATGTAATTAGTAAAAATTTACTAAGTGTAAAGTGCATCAAATTAATTTTTTAAATTGTAATTAAACACCGTATACAACGCTAAGTTAATTTTATCTCACATCAGGTTATACCTCCTGTCATCCGAGTCGAAAAATAAAAGACCCATTCTTTTCATTAAAACTTTTGAGTATCGGTTCTCGAATCGAGTAGTCTATTTGTAATTGTTGAATGAAGACTGAAAAGATTCAATCCTATTCGCAAGGCGTTTGAAATATCCTGAACGAAACTCAAGATCCTTTTGGATTTATATGGTACATATTATGGGACTATATTATCATAATGTAATATTAGATCAATCTTATATCTCTACGTGTTATAATATTTCAATATTTGCCTCATTGTTTGCATATCATTGGCAGGTCTTGAAAAAACGTTAAATTCAATTAGGTTTTCATATTTGTGTTAATAATCATACTCAAGTTGAATCAGATCTTATGTATGTCGAATAACACCTAATTGTAAATGATTTATAATTAATTAGTGATTAATATAGTCCTGATTTCATTTTTTTTAACTCAGTGTTATGAAATTTTTGTTTTAAATTGCAGATATTTTATTATTTAACATTACTCATTGTTATTCAGATATCGTGAGATGCGGTCGGATGTGATGTAGGTTTCAGAAAAACATTTTCTTTATCGTGCCAACGTTTCGATCTTTTATTGAGATCATCTTCAGGGCCTGGGATTTACAAAAAATGTTTACATTTAACAAATACATTTAGGATGTGGAAAAGTGAATTTATACAATGCAATTTGTTAAATGTAAACATTGTTTTTAAATCCCAGGCCCTGAAGATGATCTCAATAAAAGATCGAAACGTTGGCACGATAAAGAAAATGTTTTTCTGAAACCTACATCACACCCGACCGCATCTCACGATATCTGAATAACTATCGATTAACGGTCACTAACCTCTACACATTACTTATTGTGATCAACATCAAGTATCACTATTACACTAGTATTACTGTAAACGGCCAATAAATTATTGTAGTTCATTTTCCAGGGACGTATTGCTTATTCCAAATAAAGAATGTGTCGTAAAATTTCTTTTTCCCCTCAAAATTACGATTCATTCAATCATATTCACAAAAGCTGTGTAATCTCACGGCCGGAATGAGATCCTTTCAGCGCTTTAGCCTTTCTTCGCTACGCTAAAATTACACGCTTACTGGAGTAATATTACATTCCTTATTTATTAATTTAAACTTTATCTGAGAACTAGCTATGGTGAAAATATTGCATCAATTAATTTCAATGAAATTAAATTTTTGACATTTATTTCTTTTTAAATAGAAGTTTTGATAGAAAATATTTGCTTTGTTTAGTTCCACCTTTATAATCCTCCTCATCGTCCAAGAAGTCGAAGATGTCACATGATAAGATTACCTGAAATGCTGCAACTTGCTTCAAATTCAACTTTCACCGATTTGAGAGGTGAGCACAAATGAACTAGTCAAAAAAGGGTTTGTATTATTTCGAATTGAATAAATTTCAAATGCAATTGTTGCAACTGAAAGTCGATTTGAACAATGAAAATCTTGAAATATTATGCCACGGATTATTTTTTATATTTATTGCTATCTGTACAAAATACATATCTGTACATTCAGCTAATAGAAAATGACTACATACAAATCTGTAAGATCTCTCAGCCTAAGAGGCAATGTGGAGAGAAACCAGCTCATTTTTTTATTATAATCATTATTTCGCTGTTAAGATAAGAGGTCATGAGGTCATCTTCGTTTAAGACGGCGTGGAGGATTTCAAGGGTGCAACGTTGAGGAAAAATTTTAAATGAAAAAGCGGGATTCGAACCCAAGACCTTCGGCTCTAACCATTTGAGCTATCGTGACTTCAATCCACTCGGACACCAACTCCCCTCTTAACCGTACAAAATTTCGAATTTTCCCTCCTTTTTGCCCTTTTTCAAATGTCGTGTAATCAGGATTCGATTCTCGGCGACATACGAAGTGGCCACGGGAGCTGTTAGTGGAACCATACTTCGTTTTACTTATTAAATCCATTATATTTAGTGGTCTGATTGACCAAATTATTTCTTTCAATTAATTAATCCTTTTCTTTAAGGTTTCGGTTGAAATGAAAAGTTAGTGTCACGAGCGGGATTCGAACCCACGACCATCCCCGGAATCAAAACCTTACATAAAAAATTAATTAACTGAAATAAATAATTTGGTCAATCACATCACTAAATATAATGGTTTGAGGAAAGAGTTTGGGCTTCGGAAGGGTAGAGGGAGAATTTAGGGTGGAAAGGAGGAAGCGTGTCCGGATCAGATACTTTACAAATGGGATTTTAAGACGTTTATGGTTCATTTGATTGTGTTATAGAAAGGAGCGTTGAGGATACGGCGGAGTACTTTGGATTAAAAGGATTGGATTCTTTGGATATTGAAAGATTTGGCCGAGTTCCACGGTTCGACCCTGTTAGTTCAAATCAGTTGCTTAGTGTTGATTTTGAACCTATTAGGTGTCTGAGTAGTCCATATTTTTGGTTAAGTCCTTGTCTTTTCAATATTGTATATATTTTCCATGTATGTCTGCTTCCGAAGTTTATGTTTGGATCGAGGTATTGTCTTGTTCTTTATGCGCACTAGTGGGCAGATCTGACATTTGGTTTTTTGCTCGTTCAACCAGATCAGTCATCGAGTGCATCGGTAATGAGATACAGATTTTTGTGTGGCTTGAGTAGTGTTGCGGTGACGTCCGGATAGATTGTGAGTTGTGTTTGAATATGCAGTATGTCAACAGTGTAGATGGTGTAGAGGTTTGGACTAGGATCCTACCTTGGGAAACCCAGCTTTGATTTGCGTGATGGGACAAAAATTATATATATTTTAATTGAACCAAAAATAAAAACGTTTGTAATGTCACAAGTTGATATAATTTCACCAATTTTGATTTTTATAAAGCGTTTTTATTTATAGCAATTAACGGGTTGATTTGACATTATTTTTGAGTAAACATTTAATGAAAAATGTTTGTTATGGATATAATGATTAGCACAGTATAAACTACAAACTTTATTTAATAATTACGAGTTTTCAATGTTTTAAATAACACTCGTCGTTAAAATTCTTTCGGTTCGTAAGTTGCTTAAAAAAAGAAAAGAAAAAAGATGGGTTTACCCTTTAATCCTTTATCCTTATACATTAAACATTTTCAATCCACATAAAAAGTTTTTTTTTTGAACTTATTTTATATTGAAAGTGTTGATTTATTTAATTCACTAGTATAAAACGATCTGGATGTCGAGTTCGAAATAACCGCCATCTGTTCGTTCCGAAGCGTCTATTTCATAAGCATATCCTATCATCACATCGCTCTTATGAAATACTTAAGTTTGGTATTCGTGAAGCGTTGTAACCAGCTACAGGCTTAAGCCGACTTAACACACTTTACTTTCACTGATCGCCTTAGTCGCGTCTCTCCTGTCATGGCATTAGCCTCTCAAATCTTGCTTATAATTCCAATTTGTGAAGGCTGTATAGGGGATGTGCATAAAAGGATTAAACGACGGTTTTAAAGGCTGGGAAACTGTTTTTAAAATTGTGTTTACCCTCATGAAATACAGCCCTGTCTCCTGACATTCTTTATGGAATGAAATTATTATTGTTGTTTTCTACAAAAATATTAATGAAATAAAATGTACACATTTATTTATCTGGTAGTGTATACTTTTGTTCAATAATAATTATAATAATTATCATATATAATTTTGGTTATTATTCAGAAATCGTGAGATGCGGTCTGGTGAGATGTAGGTTTCAGAAAAACATTTTCTTTATCGTGCCAACGTTTCAATCTTTATTGAGATCATCTTCAGGGCCTGGGATTTACATTGTTTAAATTTAACAAAAACATGTAGGATGTGGAAAAAAAAATTATTTGCATTGTATAAATTCACTTTTTTCCACATCCTACATGTATTTGTTAAATTGAAATATGCTTGTAAATCCCAGGCCCTGAAGATGATCTTAATAAAGATCGAAACGTTGGCACGATAAAAAAAATGGTTTTCTGAAAGCTACGTCTCAGCAGACCACATCTCACGATTTCTGAATAATCATCGACCAACGGTCACTAATCACCACCCATAATTTTCGTTATATTGAAAAAATCGCTACATATATTGTAATTGATTACGAGTATTTATAGCAAATATTGCAAAACAGGGTAATAGACTAAATTATTAATTAAATTAAAAAGACATATAAATGGCACAATAGTAAGCGTATTTAAATTCACTAATTTCGTGGTCCGCTTGACCAATTAAACATTACAATTAATTAAGGTTTTCAGTTGAGATGAAAAAAAGCTTATGGCACGGGAGGGATTCGAACCCACGACCTTCCGCTAGATACGCTGCTGCTCTACACGATAGCTCAGGTGGTAGAGCAGCGGCGTATCTAGCCGAACTCGTGGGTTTGAATCCCTCTCGTGCCATTAGCTTTTTTTCATCTCAACTGAAAACCTTAATTAATAGTAAGCGTATTGTTACACGCATATTTTGTTAAGATATAAAAATTAGATTAATTGAACATAACATATTGCCTATCTATTTTTATTGGATTATCGTTGCTTCGAAAAAAAAATTATACATGGTATAAATTATATATTTCTCGTTTAAATTTTAATATGATAAGAGAATAGTAATTTTTAAGTACTAATGTTAAGACAAAATTGTAAATGGAATGTTCAGGGTGTTCTACGAACAGACTGACCCTGAATTCATTTATGATGAATGATTAATATTTCCGCATGCGATTTCCGTATTTTTTTTTTTAAATAAAATAATTTTCAACTCTCTACCCGTGATGAGGATCACAATATATAGCCTAATGTTCAGGTATTAAAAACAATGTTTAATTTTTGTTTTATGGCAAAAAGGTTCAAGTATGTTGGTCGTTTGTCCAGTTTCATAATCGTTCTTTTTCTGAATGGTTATGTAAGCGGACGACGGGCGGCGGCCGAATAATCTCTTGATATTCGCTTGTTTTTCTCTAAGCGACAAGAGATGAGACGGCGTAAGCGTGTCTCTACTTATTCTTGTGCAGGGGAAGGTAAGGTTCCAGAATTCAATAAACCAGAGAACGTATTCATTTATTGTACACAATTCTTTCTCTTAATCTTAAAAAACCTCAGAATCTTACTTAATCTACAAGTCAGCCACAACTCTAAATCTGGGATGAGTCTATCAACAAAGGGACTTACCCCAAACGATGCTCGCCACGATCAGTGTCCACAGCATCTCTTCTCTCGACCTCTGACTTGGCTCGATGGTCGCAACGGCTGGTCCTCGCTGGCTGAGTCCCCTTGTTGAATCCCAGACGGAGTGTGGCTGCTTCTCTCCCGTTCCTTGGTCTTGACTGCCTGAGATGAGTCTCTTCTGGGTTTTTGACTGGGGTGAGTCTTGTATCTTGACTGTTGACTTTTGATTTTCCAGTCATCCCTTTTATACCGGGTAACTCTCCCGGAGTAGGGTGGAAAGGAAACTCAAAAGTCGGGGGGGTTCTTACACCGCGGCGGGGCCGACAAAGACGGCGGTATAGCACAGCGTTGACGTATTCCCAATTTACGATGTCCCCCTTTCTTATTTAATTTAATGAAAAGAAGTTTACAATAGACAGTTTTTATTTCATTTGACATAATGCTAAAAATTCATTTTTGTAATAAGTGCGTCTACAGCTTCCTCACACTAAAAGGCCATATGAAATAAAACTTAATTGGAACAAGCCAAAATATAAATACATTTTTAGCATCAAGGAAATTTCATTTTTTAATTTATATTGAAGTTAGTTTTACCGAAATGTATTTAATCGGTCTTCGGTTCCGTAGCCATCATTTTTGAACTTTACCAACTTTGAATTGGGCTATTTTTTACGTGGTTCTACTTTGCTCCCAAGCAGAAGACATAAAATTAAAATGTTTGCAAGTGATGGAACAGAGCAAATCAACGAACGTCAAACAACTTCATGGAAAATTCTAGGCATCGGAAATTGAAAACTGCGAGGAAGTGAATTGAATTATAAAAAAAAAAAATTCCTCAACTTTTTAAGGGTAGAGGGTAGATATAGAATTATGACAATCCTTTCCTCCACTGAAGCCTAAGTAGATTTATTAAAGAACATCTATAAATTATACCCATTCCTTGGAAAGTGCGCTTTTCTCCCATAAAATTAAGCACTTTCCTTTCGCGGATCTCTTTTGATGTGAGAAATGTCTTAGCGAAGTGGCTGTATAGAAAACGAGCTAATGTTTTACATTCGGAAAGTTTATGTGCGGATGTCTCTGGTTTCTCCTGAAAGTGTCGGCATGTTTCCGTCTCAGGTTTGTCCATCGTATTCAGATCCGTATAGAGGTCTATAATTTTCCTCTAATCCTGTCTGCTGAATGAGATTAGTTCCTTCCTTATTGGTAGAAACGTATATCTTTTAGTTTGCCTCATACTGGTGTGTTTGTCCAGTGTTAGAGTTTTTTCCTCAAGCGATTTTTCCAGTTCAGTCTTAAGCACACATTCCGGTGCACCTAGTTGTGGTTCTGATCCCATGATGAGAGAGCTACTTCAATTCCTTTACTCAGTACTGCTAACTCATCAAAATGATGTATTTTCACGTTAATTTTTTCATGCATTAAAATAAATAAATAAATATAAAAAAAACCATTTTTTTCTAAAAAAAAAGTGAATCAATGCATTTTTGTCCATTAAAATGTAATAACATGTAATTTTCTGTAGTAAAATCAAAACATGAACATTTCGAGCCAAATAAGAGTAGTCTCGAAAGAACAAACTTTCCATGATTCGAATTTCTGTCCTTGTTTCATTCCAATCAGAATTACCAAAAAAAGGCGTTTGACAATTTTTTTTAAATATGTTAGTACAATTTACGAAATAGATAAACAATAGGTGTCTTCACGATCTTTGTG
The DNA here is from genome assembly GCF_000648675.2 of Cimex lectularius. Taxonomy (NCBI): domain Eukaryota; kingdom Metazoa; phylum Arthropoda; class Insecta; order Hemiptera; family Cimicidae; genus Cimex; species Cimex lectularius. The sequence continues at coordinate 1,729,591 of NW_019392701.1, forward strand.
TTAACCCTGTTAAGTCTGTTAGGTCGTGTTAGATCGAGAAAAACGATGACGTAGACTTGTAAGAATCGGCTAGCTAACATTGCTCGATCTAACCAACCAGACCAAGGCCAATGTTAGATGTTAGGTCGAAAATGTAGTCTCATTGCTATCCGTTAGGAAGTAGGTACCAACATGGCAGCCATGAATTTAACAGCTGTTTTTTGTTTACACGTATTTTTATTCTTAAATACGCATTAATTAAATCAGACCAATACAACTCTTTTGTCAATTTCTGACCTGTGCTTATACTCTCATTCTGATACATCCCCTATCCTATAAAGTGTAGGCTGTTAGATGTTAGGATACAAGTTAGATATGTCGGCTCGAATTGAAGCTTGTCATTTGTTAGTACTTTTTGAGTGCATAGATAGCATTTTAAATGAAACAGTTAACCCAAAACAAAACCACAGCAAGCATTCGAAGACTGTTATAGCTTTATTTTTGGTCCTACCAATCGCCTTGCGCAGCATTGCGGAAAAATTAACGTTTAACATGCTAAGAAAAGAAGGGGGCGTTCACGATCTTACTGGACATTTCTCTATTCGAGATAACAGGAGTTACCATATTACAAACATCGTGAATACCCCGAATATCTAACTTTAGTTACTGTACTACTGGCAGTAATGAATTGTATAACGGTCTATAATTTTTCGTCAAATCGAATCATCTGGTCATCCTCGATATTTCAGTTCGACCGTGACAACCCAGACGAAATCAGTGTATACGTAACAAGGATAAAAACAAGAATCCGATGCAATTGTTAATTTGATTCTCTTACGTAAAAGATGTTCGACCCGTCCTGACAAATGGGAGGGCACGAAAAGCCAATATTGTTTCCTAACCAGTAACCGTTTAATTATATTTGGTGAGACGATCGGTTACATGAACCATCGTCCGGACAGGCCGGTCGCACATCTATTTGGATTTGGCTAATCGCGTCCCGTACATCTGCCGTACGTTCACTTTCGACTTGGAATTTTTTTCCTCTGAGGTTATTTATGAGGAAGATTATCTGCATAGTTAGCGGCCTCCACTTATGCCATGGCTTCTAGGTTTGTTTTTTCGTCTCGCCCCGCCGGCCCGCTGTCTTCCCAATTAAAATTACCATCTAATAAAGCGCCAGAAAAACATTAAGTAAAATTAAAATGAACCTCCAAATAAAAAACTTTTTCTAAAATTACATGGTAATTTATAAAAACCTGCAACTGCCGAAAAAAAAATACTAAGCAATACCAATAAGAATAAATCAAAGTTGTAATTATAAATTAATATAGACCCGATGGACCTTTATTGTCGATCCGCGATATGAATATTTCAAGAAGAGTTCGAACATTTTGAACTACATATAAACCATTGAAATTGGTGAATTGCTAGAATGCAGCGAGAACTGGCGTACAAGGTTGATCAAATAGCAGGAAAATAATATGCAATATAACTCAAATACCAAATTGCCATAAATACTGTCATAACTGCTGCCAGAAAAACTACTTTAATACAAAAATATACTGCAGACAAATTCAGAAAACAATGGAAGTAAAATTATCTCCGATAATGTATATGATTACTGCTCACTGATCAGCGTACAAAATTACGTTATAACATGATTCTACCATCTTATCATCATCTTTGATTTATTTTCATATAAAATTTTAGTGTTTTAGTATCAGAACGATGATTTCTTCTACGGATTTGCGCTAAATTTAACCAATGTCTGTTAAACTCATATTGAATTTCATAGTTCAACAAATACTACCACTTAATTTACCCATTAATTAATTATTTATTTGAAAAAGATGGTTCTACCGACATAAGATATGAAAGAAACCGAGCGATAAAGTAATATAGAAGAGATAATGAGAGAGAACAAGGGAGGTAAAGAAAGGGACAAAAAAGAGAGAACTAAGAAAGGCAAAGACAGATAGACAGAAAGAGAGGGCGTGAAGAGAGAGAGTGTGTGAAAAAGAAATAAAGAGAGAGTGACAAGGTGAAAGAAATGTATGAGAGAGACCGTGTGAGAAAGAAAGATAAAAATGAAAGAATGTAGCAGATATACACATATACAGAAAGGCAAAAAGTGGCAATCCTTAATATTGTTATCTCTTCGACCATCCTCGTTGATTATCTACATTAATATTTAGGCCATTTTAAAGGGTTAGAAGTAAATAAAACACAGATGAAATCTCTCACTTGTATTTGCAATTAGATTTTGTAATTAAATCTTTGAATATTCAATATTTCCTATTTTGGTTTTTCTGTAAAACTTCTTTCTTATGTTCCAGCGGTTTGATTTTTAAGTTGTACAATTTTTAAGTTTCAAATATGTTTGAGTTATGGTTTTAAGTGATATAGATTCGGAGAATAGAAGAACGACTGTCTCAAGTTTTCCACCATTACCATGGTACTGGAGATCACCCCAGAAAACATAGCTCATAGATTCACTAATTTCGTGGTCCGCTTGACCAATTAATATATTACAATTATGGGGGGATGTGGACTTTTCCATAGGACAATGCGTCATATTTTGTAAATGGTTTTTATCCACATCCTCCTGAAACACCCGTTTTATGACGAACAGTAGCCTTTTAAATTGTGTAAAACTGTGGACGAGAGCCTCCCCGGGGATGGCTTTCTGCGGCCGGCAGAGATCCCCTCCTCGTAGGACGGCTATTAGCTTCCCGAGCGTTTGATCTGTATTTATTCTGCAGTATTTATTGTAGTTAGTTGATAGTTAATCATTGCAACTGTTACTTGGTATTAATTTATTAGTTTGTCTTCAAATCGTTAGTTTTGTCAAAATGTAATTTGTTATTTGGTAGGTCTGCACCTTTATTTATTCATGTTGCTGTTATCCTTTGCTGTTGTTATTTTCGCACCGAAATTTTTATTCTTAGTACTTATTGTGTCGATCAATCTTTATTGCTCTCGTTACTTGTTATTTATTTATTGCTTTATGAATTTCTAGTCATGCTAAAAAATGGAATTCGATACTTCATAGGTCCGTACTCTTGTTGAATGTTCCAAAAAAAAAACAAAAAAAAATTAATTAAGGTTTTTAGTTGAGATAAAAAAGTCGCGGTAGCTGTAGTGGTAGAGCAGCGGCGTATCAAGCCGAAGATCGTGGGATCGAATCCCGCTCGTGCCATTGACTTTTTATCTCAACTAAAACCTTAATTAATTGTAATAGATCATAGAAATGATGAATGATGAAGTGAGTGCGGTGTTCAATCTTTTTTAAAAAACATAGTTCCTACTCACAGTAGTTGTGTTGCAACGCTCTGGATTTCGAGCCCTTAGCTCATCATCAGGTTGAAGGATTTCTACAACCACGTCTCTCGTCATGAATTACAAAAGTGGCCCCGCCGATATCCCCACCAACGCGACGTTCCAATGAGAAGCTAGTTTTTTAACGGCGCTCGATTTCAACTTGCGAAAGGCGGGAATTATAACACAAGTAAATATTATAATAGTAAATAGTGTAAGAAAATAATTATAAATAAGTAATTATAGATAAAAGATAAATAATTAAGTTATTATAAAAATAATAACAATTCAAATAATGAATTTAATTATTTGGACGTTTAATATTATTTATGTATATATTTAAAATGGGAGGTAGATCAAAATGTTATATTATTAATGCATTTATCTCCATGTTCAATTTTACATTTTTTAATTTCAAATTTCTCAAACCAATCTAGTTCTCTCCGTTTGTATAAACTATGTAACACTGTTGTTTTTAAATTTGAATTGAAATTATGTTTTGTTTCTTTTAGATAGTCCTTAAATTCCGAAAATTTGTTCGATTTAGGCAAGTGTTTTTTTTACTCTCGTTTTTATTTCTCTAACGCTTTGTCCTATATATTTAATATCACAATTATTACAATTGAGTTGGTAAACCCCGCTTTTTGCCAAGTTGTCTGCTTTGTCTTTAGGTCTTGAGAGGATGTTTTTAAGTGAACCCGTACTTCTAAAAGCTATTCTAAAACCTTCTTGTTTAAAAATTTTACTACTTTTTTCCGATAATTCACCAATGTATGGCAAACAACGGAAATCTAATGATTCATTTATGGGGGGTGTCTGAGTCCTATTGTTGATTCTTTTAAAGTTTATTTTTTTATTTTTTTAACTAGCAACCTATCAATAAATATTTCTAGAAACCCATTGTTTGAAATATTCTATAGTTCTGTACTGTAAGATGAAGACTTTCAGAAGCTTTATTACTTGCCCGAAGGACCATCGCAGGTCCAGAACTTCTGACCAAGCACAAATCTGCAACAAATCACACACATCAATTTGTTTGAAGAGTTCTGACGGCCGAGGGTGGAATTGTAGAAGAACAGGAGAGTGATATATCCCCGCAACATTTTCAATCCGGAGAAGCAATTGATGTGGACGAGTTATCGTTTGGGCAGGAATTTCTATGAAAGGACGCGCTAAGTTGCTTCATCGAGGTTTTCTTACCAACTGCCCCATATGTTGAAGATTTGTTCTCAGATGTAGTTGCTCCTTCTATACCACATAATTGACCATAGTTTTATGTGTATACAGGACAAAGCTAGGCCCGCACACTGCGATGGTTGGAACGGGCTTCTTTCAGTGTTTGGAGTGGCCAGCCCCGATTTCAAACTTATCGAACACCTTTCGGACGATCGCCCAGTGATTTCAAAGAATTTGAAGAGATTAAGAATGTCGCTGTTGGAGGAGTATGATTATATTACACAGCACTGCATTCGATGCAGCACTCATAAAACCGTTGCCGCGTCAAATACATGCGGTGAACAACGAATATACAGAAATGGGAATATGTTGGAATAATTACGATATAGTGATAAAATACTCATATTTCTAGCAGTAAAAGATAGCACACAAGAAATGTATTTAATAAATAATAATATTTGAAAGTTATATTAAAATCGCACACTTTAAGAAGTTTTAATGTGCAAACTTTTAATGTGGTAGAGACAAAGAGAGAGAGAGAGAGGAAAAGAAGAAGATAACAGGTAGAAGCGAGACAGAAAGAGAAACATAAGTTACAGGGGGAACAAGAAAAAAAAACAAGGAAGAAATGAACGACAGGAGAGGACAAAGAGAAAAAATGAAAGCAATGCAAAGAATAAGATAGAATGTAAAATCGAGAAAGGTATAAAATACTATATATATTTAAAATAAAAATAAAAATAAAAAAATCTTATAAAAATGTCGTGGTGGGATCAGGACAGTTGTTTCAGGTCTTTGAGATGAAATAAAAATAACCACAGCAATTAAATACAAATGAACACCTTTTTTTCTATATTTTGAAAAAATAAAAATGAACAAAACAAAAATAAAAAAATAAATAAATTAAAAAAATAAATTAAAATAAAATAATACAAATAAGTATCTTTTCTATATTTAAAATGGACAATACTGATTAAGGCCTTTTTATAAAAAATTAAGAAAACGAAAAACATTGTGCCGGCAATAATAAAGAAAATCAATTAACAAAGTGAACAAATAAAAATAAAATGTTCTCCTGACAAATGATTACCCTGCAGCTCGTTGAAAGTCCAAGGCAAATAGTTGTCGAACTCGTATGAAGCCGGTTGTGCAGTCCGTCGTCCAGAAAGATCTCTTCCCTCCGTAAAACGGCTGCTGAATCCATAAAACGTCCACTTGTCACCGGGGAAAAATAACGAGAGCGCAAACCACAAAAAAAGACAAGCCACCTTTCTCGTCGCCACGCGTTCCTCGTCTGCCGGAGCCGCCGCGCATCAAGCGAACTCTCGTGCACTCGCCCTCCAATTTGAATGTGGTTATAAAGGCAAAGGAGAAAATACAGAGAAGTGAGAGACATACGAGAAAGAAAACATATAAATAAACAAATCAGAAGACAAAGATGTCTAATGACAGAAATGCGTAGAGAAAGAGAGAGAAAAACAATGATTAAAAGCATATTATTCGCAAATTGGAATTTGTCTGCATTCATCTTATGTTTCTGAACATGTTTTTATAATGCTTTCTAAAAATAAATTTTGACCACAAGTAAGAAAGGAAATCCTCAAGGGATAAATCATGTCGAAATCAACCGGATTGATTTGTTGCAAGCCGTTGGCCGAGTGGTTGGACTGCTTTTAACTCATAGGCTTTTTCTAAATGGAGCAGCAGTCATGGGAAGGCAGAGGAAGTGAAGTGAATCGATTCACCCTATTTCAGAAGTAGGAACTTTTCCTTTTTAAACTCCACCGAAAACAACCCTAGTATGAAATAGTTTTATCAATTTTGAGGTTAAACTTTTAGAATTAATGAATTGGAGTTTTATCGAGTTTAATTTTTTAAAACACATCCTTATATTTTTACGTCGAAAGTAGACGTCAAAAATAATCCTGTTTGTCTGTGTCATTTAAGACGTTTTAGGGAGGATATTTCAATAATAACAACTCGATAGAAGCACGTACTTTCTTCAAGGGAGGGTAAACCACTTTTCAACGCTGATGCTTTATGCTAGGCGGAAGGAAAAGGATAAAAGAAACACGGGCGCGATCCCATGCGGGCTTCAAATTTCACTTACAAATTTTGACCTTTTGCCTGACGGTAACGAGTAAAGCTGTTAGTTCTCAACCAGTATTTCTTCTAACCTGGTAACGCAATAGAACACTAACGAGGTTATCCATTTTACTTAATATATTCAAAGTTGAAAAAAAAGTAATAAAGTAAAAAAGTTATTAAGTACAACTGTCTTTTTTCATTATGTGATGGGTTTTTTATCGAAATGCACAACTCCTTGGTTTTGTTGCCATTTTTATTTTAGTTTCAATATTTTCACATTATACGGAATATTAGTTTATTTCAATACGAAGAAACTAATATAATAATAATATAAAATGTAACTATGAGAATTCTCCAAAAGTCCCACATGTTTTCATTTATTCATAATTTCATTTGTCGCCGAGAATCAAATCCTGATTACACGACATTTGAAAAATTGCAAAAAGAAAGGAAAATTTGAAAGATTGTAGGGTGAGATGGGAAGTTCGTGTCCGAGTGGATCGAAATCACGACAGTGGTAGAGCAGCGGCGTATTTAGCCGAAGGTCGTGGGTTCGAATCCCGCTCGTGACACTATCTTTTTCATTTCAATCAGTACTTTACATAAAGATTAATTAATTGAAAGAAGTTATTTGGTCAATCGGACCACGAAATATAACGGATTTATTCATAAAGTTGGTTAATCATTTTAACCATTTTGTCTCATTTTATTTGCTGTAGTGGCTTCTCAATCAACTACTATTTAATTAATGAAACTCTTCAATTGTATAATTTCACATTAAAACTCATGGTTGTCCGATTTTCTTCTGAAAGAAATCAATCAGTTTATTAATTGAGCTTTCGAGAAATACATCCTCTTAATCAAGATTTGAAACTATAATTAATAATTTTTTTAAGTTAGTTTAATTTTGTCGTTACATTAATTACAAAATTCCTATTTTACTGTAAACCAAATTAAACGAGATCAAAAATTCATAAGTTTTTATAAAAATTATTTAAGTATGATGGTTAGGCAGAAAATTTATCAACACACCAGAATAAATTTATTTAAAACAATTAAATTTAACAACAAATTATTACATGGTTGTGCTCATAAAATTTAACTAACAATTTATTACATGATTTCGCTCAAAATAATAAATAAGAACAAAAGAGGCGTTGCGATTGTGATACTGATTTGTGATACACGCAGTGTGACTGTACGTGGCGTGCGTTTGACGTCGAGCCGATGTGCACACCCTACCAAAACGTGACAAGGCGTCGGGAAGCATCGGGTAGCGTCGCATAGCGTTGCATCGGGTGTGTTTCCCGTTTAAATAAATAATACTACTCGTTCGAATAATGAATGGACAATAAATTATCTTACTGAATTATTTCTTATAATTCAATAATTTTATTATACAATTTCCCTTATTTCCTATTTGTCTAGGATCTAATATCTATCTAATATCAGAAAATATGGTTGGTAAATTGAATCAGGCAATAATCATTTTTCCAAGTTTTTGGAGTTATATTTTCTCCTTACTAAATTTTAGTGATTTTATTTATTGTGATAATTTAAAAATTTAATACCTGATATTAATATTGTTTACACAATCATATACCCCTACGAAGGAGAAAATGTATCTCCGGAAGTTCGGCAAAAGTGTCTATTTTCTCATTCAATTGACCAGTAACTCATTTTCTTCCATTCTTTCCTCTCTGGTCTATCCTACACTCAACATATATTATTTATATAATATCTTATAATGCAACAACGTACTACACATTAACATGTGAAATGAATGCTAAATTTAATGTATATGCATGTAAACCATTGTTTGCACTAGTTTCCTATTTCATATACAATAATGTTTCATATCGATATAATTTTTTGATTTGTTTTCATAGATTTGTCTTATATATAGCTGCATTTTATATGTTGTTACATTTCCTATATTTAAACTATTTAACATTTTTGTTAATTAAATTTATTGCTTAATAAATGTCTGTAAATCACCTATAGATCATCGTGGATGGTAAAAAAATTAGTAATTTTTTACTTAAATTTTTACATAAATTCTTCAAAGAAAAGAAAAAACAATTAACTCATGCGCCCGTACAGAGTAGTTTACGTCAGGCTTCACTCGCGGACGCGACCCCTCGGGATTCGCTTCGGTGAGTCCTTAGGGAGGGCCGGATTGGCGCTGGGGACGCTTCGGGTGGGGCACCGCCCGACACCCCCCTGGACCCTTCCGGCCGTACTCGTCCGCGACGATCTGGCGAACTTGCCTAAATCGTGTACACCGCCATACCTCTACAAGACTAAGTTCCTTGAACTTAGAAATAGATACGCCGGTTTTCGTCTGATTTTTACAGACGTGTCAAAGACCGGCGATGGTGTGGCGTGTGCTGTGTATAGCGAGGGAGTAGCCACCTTCTGGTCGTTGCCCCCGCATTGCAGCGTATACACGGCAGAGCTGTATGCGATTTGGCACGCTCTGGAGGCGGTGAGGACCGGGGAGGGCTCAGCCTTCCTCGTATGTACCGACTCTCTGAGCGCTGTCTGGGCTATACGCGACAGGTTCTCTGAGGACCCTCTCGTCGTGCTCTTGTTAGAGAAATACGCGGAGCTGGAGCCTCTCGGAAAAACGGTGGTTGTTGTCTGGATTCCCGGACACGTCGGCCTGGAGGGTAACGAACGCGCGGACGAGGCGGCGAAAGCCGGTACGTCCCACCCTCCAGATCGGACCATCGCGATCAGGCCCCCTGACGCTAAACACGCAGTTAAAAATATGATAAAAGAAAGATGGCAGCGTCAGTGGGCGGGGTCGTCGGAGAGGCTCTTGCGAGTCAAGAGCACGACCGGTAGATGGCCCTCAGAGAATCTGAGCAGGAGACGAGGGATCGTCCTCACCCAACTAAGGATTGGCCATACTCGGTTGACACATGGGCACCTGCTTTTGGGCCAAAGCCCGCGCAGGTGCCCCTTATGCAGAGAAAGGTTGCACGATGTGTCCCACATAATAGAGGCGTGTCATGCCTTGGCTCCATACAGAGAGCGTGTAGGCATGCCGCCGGATTTAAGAAGAGTCCTCGAGCACGGTAGCGAGTTTCAGAGTCCCCTGTTCCGCTTTTTAGGGGAAATTGGGTTTTTTTTATTGTATATAGTATGTCTTATGTGTTATGTGTCCATATGTTTTGTCTGTGTGCATGTATTTATTAGCGTGAATGGCGAGGGGTGAGGGTGAATATATCGTCATCATCGCCCCTCGAACGATGATAGCGAGTGAGTGTGTGTTCGGGGTCGATGGCGGAATATTTATAAAAGTACCCCATCGACCCCAATCTAGTTTAGTTTAAGTATAGGTCGGTGGAGGAATATCAAGTATTCCACCGACCAAACGGAATGAGTGAACTGTATGGATGTATTTAAGTGTATAAATGTATTTATTTGTATGAATGTTGTGTTTGAACGGGTATAGAATATAGAATATAGACTTAGTGGGGTGGGGGCTGAAATGACCTAGATGTCGGAAGCCCCAGAAAAAAAAAAAAAAATTAACTCATGCGACATTGGCTCTGGAGAGGATGAAATTGAACTCATTTTCTTTATGTTTAGTCCAAAGAGTGTAGTAGGGTCGGCAACACTATATAAAAGTACACAACAAATTAAATGTGTGTTTACGTTTTAAGTCAACTGTTGGGGGCGTCGGTGGCCGCAACGGTTTAGGCGTTGACACGGCGCTCATCACTGTAAGGTAAAGGTCTCGGGTTCGAATCCAGCGACCCTGCAGTCGAACCAGACATACTTACAAATGGGCTTTTTTTCAAAAACACCGGCACACCGCGGGTCCATACAATCTCGTAGTTGAAATACCCTCGGAAAAAAGTCAACTGTTAATCCTTATACCTAGTTATTATAGAAGATAAACAAATAAATACAAGTGTCCAGTTTTTGTGTCTATGCGTGTACGTACACATACATACATTTTGTTTAGCTCTAAAGAGGAAAAATAAACAAGTTGAAAGGTTGACAAAGTTGTAATGGCATCATTCGCTTTGAACCTAATTCCCCATTCAATAAATATCATGTATATGCAGTTATTAAAATATTACTTCCGTGTGAAATATGCTAAGGAGGAAGATTTCCATTCGCATCTGAAATTCTAAAATTCATTGTGCCAGGTCAGTTTGGAACGTTTAACATGTGGTTAAAGTTTTCCGTCCAATTCTCGCTAATGGTTTTAGAACCTACTTACGACCTACCCGACCGTGTAATGATAACTTCCAAACTTGCCTGTAGGACCGTGAAGAGAAGAAATTGGCCGTTGCTATACAGTACTGATTAAACCAGAGGGTACTTAGGGTACTTCTTCTTTCTGTTCTATTCCTGAGCGTCGGTGGTTGTTTTATAAATAACATGTGGAAAAACCGAAATATAAACCGTATCGTCAATAATTTGGCTTATGACAAATCGCCCGAGCAAAGAAGCAAACAAGAAAAGGAAATAATTACAGCAATGTTTCTCTGTTGGGTTAAAAGCCGGAAAATAAATTCTCCTACTTTTTTCATAACTGGCTTGTAAAATAGGGTGCAATCGAACTGGTTTTTATAATAAGATTTCATGAGATCTTCTTACGGAGTTTTGGAAGTAAAATACTTTTTTCCCAAGCTATCATTATTCATAGACTTGATCAGTTTAGAATACATAGCACCTGTTGTTATTTATCCTTAAAGTATTCCATTCTAGTAATTTGACTACAATTATTAAAGAAGTTATTGATGAAGAATCAACAGGTAGCTTACTTTTATAACATCCGGCGAAGGCCAGGCCTATTTTTTCTTGTGATCATTCGAATAAGACGGTAGCCACGTAAATCTACTTTGACAAGAAGATTGATGGAAATTGCTTCCTAATAAAAAGATTATAGGACTACTGAATTATTCATTACGTCATTACTTCTATCAACCGGACTTCGTGACCACTCACGTAATTGAAATTTGGAAGACTCATCATTTTAGTTATTCAATTCAAATTTAATAATACAATATAAAATTTGAAACACAAAGTGCCCTACTTTACAATTTCGTACCTGCTATTTTTAATTTCACTGAACATGAAACATTTAGTTGTAACTTTTATAACATCTTATAACACTGATAATATTTTTAATAATCAGTAATGGGGGACCGCGGTAGCCGAGTGGTTAGCATGAGAGACTCTCACGCCGCGGTCGTGGTTCGATGTCTTGTGTCTCTGAGTGTAGGTTATTTGTGACTAAAGGTTGAGTTTGGTCATAATCAACTGGTAAAGATGGATCAGGTCGCTTTGCATTTTCCAAATCAGAACGATGTAAATCACTTACAAACATAGTTTTCTCCAAAAGCGTCACCGTACACATCACGCGTTTTACTAGCAGTGAATGCCTCGTAACCTTATCGTACTTTTCCTATGGACCTTCACTCACATCAAATGTCCACTATTACTAGAGATCTAAACCTGTATTAGCCTTTGTCTCATATTGAGATATAAATTCCCTTTTCCATGGGGTGGTCTGTTAAAGCCGAGCACACACTTACCCTATGCAACGCTATGCGACGCTACCCGATGCTACCCGACGCCTTGCCACGTTTGGTAGGGTACGTACAGTCACACAGCGTATATCACAAATCACTGGCGCAATCGCAACGCCTCTTTTGTTCTTAATGCATTATTTTGAGCAAAAGAATGTAATATGTATGTAAAAATGTAATAAATTGTTAGTTAAATTTTATGAGCACAACCATGTAATAAATTGTTAGTTAAATTTTATGAGCACAACCATGTAATAAATTGTTAGTTAAATTTTATGAGCACAACCATGTAATAAATTGTTGTTAAATTTAATTGTTTTAAATAAAGTTATTCCGATGCTTTGATCAATTTTTTGCCTAACCATCATCATTAAATAATTTTTATAAAAACTTATGAATTTCTGATCTCCTTAATTTGGTTAACAGTAAAATAAGAACGATGTAATTAATACAGCTACAAAATTACATATCCTTAGTTTGAAATGAACTACACATATATTAGTGTCCTGTTCTGCCTGTTCTGAAGCTACTCGACGAAAATGGTGTAATTTTATGAGCAAAACCATAAAAAAATTGTTAGTGAAAGTTTATGAGTAAAACCATGTAATAAATTGTTAGTTAAATTCATTATATCAAAAAATGGTATTCCGGTGTTTTGAACAATTTTCTACCAAGCCCTCAAAATTAATTTTAAAAAATAAAAACTAATGAATATTTTATCTCGGTTAATTTGGTTTATATTAAAATAAGTATGTTGTAATTAACATTACAGAATAATACATGTAGTTTGAATGAGTGTCCGGTTCTTTTGTCTTCTGCTGTACTCGATGCGACCCGACGAAAATCTGGGCAGTGGGGATCGCAGTGCGTAGAATAGGGAAGCGTAGTACATCATCGGGTAGCGTCGCATAGCGTTGCATGGGGTAAGTGTGTGCGCGGTTTAAGGCTTTTGTGTTCTGATCGTGCTTTATAGCAGTTACCAAGCCTATTCGAAAATTCGTCCAGAGACTTCAAACTGCATTTTTTCCTATTGTCCTTATAAATCTGTCTCACCTTCATTTTTACAGGGATGCGCAGGTGAGACAAATTTGAAGGCAGAAGGCTGATGAGCTACCACAATCGTCTCACAGACCAAAACTGTGGGATTAGGCCGAAAAAAAAAAACGATCGAACATGAACTAGATATCGATTTTACTAATCATGAAGAAATCTTTGGAAATATTTTACTATAATTTTCATCAATGTTCAAGTCGATAAATAAATTTTTATGAAATATGCAATTTTAATTTTTTTTAAAGTAAAATAGAATGGATATTACAAACAGTCGTTTTAATCATATATTTTCGTATTTAAGGATTTTCAGTCTCTTCAATGTTCTGGGTTTTGAGAATCTAAAGTGGTGATAGAACCAGAATGAATGTTATTGGTTTAAAAAAGTGTGTTGTATTAGATCCTCTTTTAAAAGTGGACTTTTGCGAAAAAGAGCCGAAAACAGAGCGATGAAGGGCCAATGAAAATATAGAGAGGTAGGCGTTCGCCTGTAACAAAGGAAAGGGCTGTAGCAATTCGAAATGAATCCTCTGTGGACTTTGAAAGGGTGTGAAAGCGTGGCCCGGGGCCCTTTTTGATTGATTCTGTGCCCGGCCGTGAACGTCGTGCCGGAGAGACTTTGCCCATGCACGCCGATTGCCCAACATCCAAGCCAATTCGGCGGTTTTCAATATAGATCGGGTCACGTCGTGGTCTACGATTAAAGGATAGCTAGAAAATGTGTGTGCAACACTTCGTACAAATGGCCAAAAGTCTTGTTATGTGTTTATGGTTGGCAGTTGAACTGAATAGAGAACAGGAGATTATTGCACGAATTCACTGTTAAAACTAAAGTAGAACCAAACCATACAAACCATATTAGATCTACGTTCAGCTCCTCTTACATTCCTTTTCCTGAAATTTTGTAAATACAAACAGAAAACAGTAGATAATAAGAAAATCTTCAGGATAACTATAACCTGAAAGAACTCAGGAATTTATACTTACTCTCAAACTGATTAGCAAGACTGCATATGATTTATAGTGTCCTCAAAATTTAACTTTCCACAAAATAAATTCGCTTTAATATAGTGTCCCTAACTTTCTAGCCAGACGTTGTGATCTTATAGTTACTGAATGACATTACGCGCACCTGTAGGAAAGCTTTGCGATCTTTTATGTCACATGAAATTTGTGAAACATTATTATCTCTCATAAAACGTTTAGCTTTTCCGGCGACGACGCTCGATGTGCTTACCTCTAAGCGATAAGAGAACATTGAGCGTACGTGCGTAACTACTTTTGTGTTGAGGAAAGGTAAGGTCCAACAATACATTAAACCAGGAGATAGTATTCAGAAATAATTACATTGGCTCGTTTTAGTAGCAAACTAAACAATCATAAGGTCAAACAACAAGGCAAATTAGCTACAACTATCGGAATGAGCTTATTCACAAGAGCCATTACTCCAAACGATTCTCGCCAACAGCTTCCATATCCTTCAGTCTTCCAGAACCTTCTTCCCGCCACTTCTTGGATCCGCGACAGCGATTCGTTCGACTTTTTCTTGCTGGCTTTTCCTGGTTGAGTTCTTGTGCTGAGTCTCAGATTGAGTGTGTCTTCTTGGCTGGTCTGCACTGAGTCCTTGGATCGACCGAGTCCTCCACTTGACTGACTTTATTTTACATCCCTTTAGGGTTGGTGAGGAAACATAAACACCATCATAAACAGTTAGGACAGATGGTGAGCCGCGCAATAACTCATGATACTCAGGGCAGTGTGTCCCACTAGATGAATTGAACTGCGACACCTTCCTACACTAAATAACCCCTCGAATTTTATTATTTAGTGAACAGACTATTCGACGTACCTGTGACTTCAACATTTGTGGGAAACTTCTCTTTGCTTCCTATCGGATGGGTAACTCGTCAGTTTTTCAACCTTATTTTATGTGCTTGATATTCCTCAAGACAATTTTAACACATTTTAGCAACTATTTCCAACTAATGCTTTTTTTATATTTTACAATGGATACCAAGAACTGGTGAAGTTCCTCCTGAGCTCTGCAACTGTATACTTCAGCTTATTGTACAGTATTCCTGGCTCATTTGTGGGGGGCTTGCAACATGTGTGTGAATTTAAGCCCCCGGTGTGCGGCGTTCTTCCTTCGAAGAAACTCATTTTTCGCTGAGTTCCGATCCGGCCCCATACATTCCATTGATGAGTACCGTGTCAATTTCTTACAATTGCGGCAACAGACCCTTTAGACGTTAGAAATAAAGTCCAGAGGCGACAGTGGGAATCGAACCCACGACTGCGGGATCTACTACCCGAGAGTCTAACACCTTAACCACTCGGCTACCGCGGCCTTAAGCTTAGACGGATACTGGCGTACACTACTACATACCTAATTCAAGTTGGATGGTACTCGCTGAAGTTAAATCTTCATATAAACAGATACACTAATAACAAAACAAAACCTGTTTATTATACACAGTTAAAACGAACTTGTTAGTCATCGGGTTTTTGGGGTCTCTCCTACACCCTAGTTTGATGGGTCGTGGGGTACTCTTCCACATTACACACACTCACACTAATCACTCACACCTTGATACAATAATGAAAACTTTTAAGCAGTATATACAGTTAAAAGAAGTCATGGGGCTCATCGTTTAATATCATTCATATTTCGCCAATATTTACTCTATAAACCTTATAACAACTAACCTGCTTTGAAGGGATTTTGGGCTCTATATTCCACCACATATCCACCCATACCTAGTATTCATGCTAATAAATACATTCACTCAATAAGGGGTCCCCCTTGGATCTGCTTCAGATATCCTATCAGTCCCTTGCTACAAGCACTACTATAATTCAGAAATTCGTTGAGACTCATTCATTCCGATTAATTAGCATATACACAACGCCCGATACAAACAGTCACACCCACTCACCCAGAGTACTCGATATTCCTCGGGGCGGGGATGGACCCACTCCATTCTCGCTAATAATTTTCTTTTGTTTTCTAGACGTCACACGCTCACCCTAGAAACAACAAAATAACCCCTTTGATGGTAATAAAATGCAATTACAATTTACAAAATTTATACGAGCAATTATAAATTAGATTTGCATTGAAAAATTAATTTATCGGAAGCATACTTGCGATATTTGAGCTTATAACTCTTGTCTTTGTAAATTATAATCAAAAGAGAATCCGTAATTAGTACAACTTATCTCGGCTTTATTATTAATTAATGAAGCGCAGGAAATAAAGTTGATATCATATAATGAAAACGAAGGCTGTTAAGGTAGAAAACAATCTCTGAGTGAAATTTTTGATCTTCTTATTCACAGAAAATGAGTGAGAAACACATAATGACAATAATCAGCCTATAATGCTATCAGAGCGCGTCTTTTATAGGACGAATCTTCTTTAATAGCACCGTTCCACTGTTTTGATAAATACTAAACGAGGTGTTCGCGATAATTCCACGGCTGTTTTAAACAGTGATAAAAGTGAAAGACTCTTAATTAAATTTCCGAAGGCCGTAAAAGATATCTTATTGCGGGTTTTAATCATGGGACACTTAGAGCATTCGGGGGAGTGGAAATGAGAGAAAAAGAGAGAAAAAACAGGTTCGATCAAGTGTAGTCGCGCCGGAGGGTGAGAAGAGTTACGCCCCTCATTTTTATCAGCGTCGTCATTTCGTCCTAAACTGGAAGGGGATTTGAGTATGAATGGAGAAAAAAACAGGGACAGGACAAAAGAACCCTTTTGAACCACCAGGAATTGATTATACGCAAAGTGCACTTGGCATTCCGCGTTTTAAAAACCGACGGTACAAAACCAGTCATAGTGATTCAATGAGCCGAGCAGCAAGATGAAATAAGTTTGTGAGAGCTGCCACCCTCTGTAAATTATCAAACTCATTTACTTTATAATCATATCACTTCTGCAATCTAAACTATCATAGTTTTAATTACGTTTAGACAGTATGAAACAGGACATAGATTTATCACAAAGAAACCAATTTATTTAACATTAACTTAATTAATATTGTAATAAAGCATTCACATGAAAAAAATTACAAATAGACTTTTCTCTAATACTTCCATTAAATGAAATTGATTCAATTGTTCTTTACAAAATATATTTAAAAAAAATTATAATTCTCATTTTGAAAAAATAATACTATAAATTGCAAAATATAAACATGGAGGTAGTACATCTGTGTTTGGGATAAAATCAAGATTTTTGCAACATTGGATCACCAGATCATGATTCAAGAACTGGATTACGTAGAGATCAGGGAGTTCCTTTAAATTAATGAAATTTTATAAGAAAATCGGAGTCAGTACGGTTAAAGATCGGAATCTCTTTAAGTAAAAAAGATTGAATATGAAACATTCAGGGGTTAGTAATGGAACCTACCATTTTTTGCTTTATGTCAATGCCCTGCCAACTTAACACGGCCTGAAGAGTGCCGCAATAGTACAAACATGCTCTCGTTTGTAATTCAGGGTGTTACAGAATGGACACAAAACCTACAGGATATATGTCGGGAGAAGACTACTTCTTTGCATAGCTAATTATTTAACTAATTAATAATTAATTGTGAAAATATTATTGCATTAACTGTATTGAATCAATAGAATGAGGATGTGTAGTTAAGGTAACACATTTCGTGTCTTCCTTGGACGCTCGACAATCCTTTCCAAAGTAATGCAATAAAGTGAAGCCAGAGAGTAGTAG
The DNA here is from genome assembly GCF_000648675.2 of Cimex lectularius. Classification (NCBI taxonomy): domain Eukaryota; kingdom Metazoa; phylum Arthropoda; class Insecta; order Hemiptera; family Cimicidae; genus Cimex; species Cimex lectularius. The sequence goes on from NW_019392701.1 coordinate 1,747,498, forward strand.
CTGTCATGTGGAAGAAGCACGACGTAGTGCCTTCTGGGCAGGTTTTGGCAAAGAACCAGTGCTACAACGAGAGTAGTCACGAGTCAGTGGTTGACAGTTTGACACTTCCACAGATTGGTCAGTTGGTTGCGAGGATGACTGGGCTAGACCTCTGTTAGATTTTTGTGGAAGAGCGTGCTTTGGTAAGGGGGTGTCTGGCTTCGGCTTCGATACAACCTTTGGGAATATTAGTTAATACACTTTGTTATGAAATGTGAAAACTTGGATCGCTATTATCGCTACAATGACAGATTCAGAAGAAAAGCTAATACTAACAAATGATCGACTCTCCGAGATATGCGTCTCTTTATCTCTCTGCTATCTACCACCCTTACCTTTTCTCGAAATCTATGGCAGCAGAACTGAGGTTGGATTTGCCATTCTCTTTCTTTTCTTCAAATCTACGACATTTTTATACATTACCACAAAGATAGAAGTCGGGCAACATTCCCCCCTCAAGAGTACCCTAAATTCCTCGGGGCGTGGTTGAAACCACTCTATTCTCGCTAATAACTTACTGTTACTCTCCAGCAGCCATAGATTCACACCAGAGTACTAGACGTCGTGGCAGGATTAAACAATTCCTTACTTTCACGCTAATAAATTATATTCATTCCAATAAATTAACTTATACATAACACTAACACACACAAATACACCACATACATTAAATAGGTACATTTCTAAATGCCTATAGCTCTGAGGTAGCGGAACAGTGATCGGTGCACTCCGTCGTGGCCCAAGACTACACACAGGGCAATAAATCAAAACTTCAAGCCTTCTACAATTAAAAATTTGCTTGGCTAGAACGTGACTCTGAGTTATTTTTGAACGACCGTTGCGAGGTCTTGTCAGTCTCCTTTTAGGCTTGATCTCCGTCAAACAAGGACCTCTTTCACCCTGCCAGTGTAGAAGAATTGTGTCTATTTTTATCTGCCCAGCTGTTTTTCCATTCTCCTTTTACTGTATTTGAAATGAATTGTTTTGAATCTGCTGGGCGTACAAGTATGGAAAGCGTCTGGGGTCTTCTGACGGCTTCCGTCTGCTTCCAAGATCCAAGATTTTCCATGCTTTCCTGTATGTACTTGATAGCCCTTAAAAGGACATGAGGACGTTTAACGTCCATACCTAGCCTTTCGGCCATAACGGACGTTTTGATTCTCAAGATGATAGAGGACGCACCACCGCTCGCGACTGGATGGGTCTTACAGCCGCAAGTTTCTGAGGGGCCGAGACGCTTGTCCAGTCCGAGTGGGTGGGGCTGCATTAAGCAGACAGCCCGTGGGCCGCTCGGAAATGGTAACCCCAGGTGGCTGAAATGCATCAGCCTGGGTCGCCCCGCCAAGCTCTAGGTGACTCTATCTCCCAGAGGATTGGGGCTCCTCCAGCGAATGAACTACCGGATCCGCTCCGGCCACGGTTTTGTTTAAAGTAGAATGTCTAACCACTCCCTAGAGGAACACTGTCCTCGGAAGTAAACCGATAACGGAACCCCGTAACAGGTTCACTCTAAGTTCTCGCCAGGAGCCTCACCACTAAGCCACTTACAGTCCATATCCATGCAGCAGGGTTTGGAATTGGAATATTTTCTGCTACTCCGTATGCCAGATGGTTATGCACCTTCTCCAGTCTATGCAGACAGGATCCGGTACCCTAACCCTCGTGTGCCGTTGATGCAGCACCCGCCGTCCGCTGTCCACCCGGAAGTCGACACGAATCCAGCTTGTGCTTATAAAGGGTGCCAAGCTCCCAAGACTATACTATTATATTGTGCCTGGATACACCCCCCCTTGTTTCCAAGGGTTGGGAGACCTCTCAAGGAAATATGCCGAAGGACCCCAAGATCCAGACTATTCCATGCAAAGGAGACCTTCATCCAATAAGATGTGGTTTTTATTTTTGATCATGCTCAGCCGTAGGGACATAGAAGTTCAGTTTCTACCCTTTCACGCTTGCGGCGCAAAGGCGTGATCGTTTTTTAATTTCTTCCTTCCTGGCTCATTTCAGTAAAACAAAAGGAAAATTTTATAGTGATAGTAAATATAATTTTTTTTATAGGATTTTACTGACATCTATTTTGGTTGACTTTTTTTCTCCCCACTTCAATTCTATGTTGATGTAATTTATATAATGTTCCAAATGTGTAGAATTATGTATATATTTTTTTATTTCCCCGCGATTTTTCTTCGGTTTATTTTATTATTTGGGTTTTTACTGTGTTGTTACATACTTATTTATAGATGTTACGGTGGGTTCAATTTTTTATTCCTAGGCTTGTTTGAGATCCTAATTTATTGGAATACTTAACTTGAATATATATTAAATTTTTAAGATTTAAAAAAATGTAATATAAGTGAGAAATGTGGCAAGGAAACAAGTTGAAAAGTGTCCTTTGAAAAGAGGGCAAATTAAATGGATTTCCTCCATTTCGTATTTTGAGGGAGATTGGGCCGGTCTTTCCGAATTCCAGACATAGTGTTGAAACGAGGCGTGGGAATGAACCCGTTGGGACTTCCTCGTAGTCGGAAAAGGGAATCCTCTTCGACAATCGTCGTGATTGGGGGTGTAAAGGCGTTTCGAAGAGAGCCCGTCCTGTCCTCCAGGTTGTGAAATTTTCAATGAGATTAGTTCTTATGAATCGGGCAGCTTCAAAGGAGATCTTCATTTTCACTGGGTTTTCTTTTATAAATTGGACAACGAGAGAAAAAGAAATACAACTTTCAATTTAGTTAATTTGGAAATCAGCTAACACAAAAAACTAATAGGTCGTTTTTAAACTGTAATATATAAAAAAAAATATAATTAGTAACCAATAAAGAAAATCACATTATTCTTGAGCTTCCGATGAATATAACAAAACCTTTATTGATAAATTAAATAGACCAATTAGTTTTAATTGCTTATTCTAAAAAAATTTGTGTGAATAATATATGCGACTAATAATAGATATCAGGCCCTCTGACGCTAAGCAAGCTGAAAAGAGATGATAAGGGATAAATGACAGTGTCAGGGGGCGGGGTCTTCCGAGAGGCTCCTTCGTGTTAAGTGCACGACCTGCAGATGGCCCCCCGAGGATCTGAGCCGTAAAGAAGGAATAGTTCTTACTAGATTAAGAATAGGCCATACGCGGTTGACACATGGGCACTTGCTGGTGGACCAATCCCCCCTGCAGGTGTCCGTTACGCAGAGAAAGGTTGCTCGATGTGTCCCTCATAGTCGAAGCGTGTCGTGCCTTGGCTCCATTCAGAGCGCAAGTTTTAAAGAGCTCGGGCACAGCAGCGAGTTTCAGGGTCCTCTATTGCGGTTTTTATGAATGAATGTATTTATTGGTGTGAAAGTTGCTTCCCCATCGCCTCTCAGGTTGTGTGTATGACCTGGGCTGAATGCGGAAATTTTATAAAAGTGGCCCATGACCCCAATCTAGATTAGTTTGTTATAGGGAACGGGTAGATGGAGGAACTTCGAGTACTCCATCTACCATACAATATGAGTGCCAATGTATTTATTGGTGTGATTGTGTCTCGAGTGTGTAGCGGTATTATGTTAGTGCTTCAGGGCTAAAATAATAAGCTGTCGGATGCTCTTGTCAAAACAAATTGATATAAACTGTTCAAAAATGAATAGGGATATTGCCAATTTTCTGTATTTACTTTCCCTATCATTAGTTTATTTTTACTGTAAATAAAATGGATTAGAAATTATTATGTTTTTACTCAAGGAAAATTTAATAAAGGGGTTTGAAAACTAACAAAATAAAAGGTTTTAATTTTATAATTTTGTTTATTGGACACAATAGTGTTTCACACAATTACTACGAAGTCCTCCGCTAGCTAAAATTTCTTTGCACATGTTAGGCATACTGTGAATAATTTCGTAAGGAATTTCACTCAGATGGTTAACTGCCTGCGGATGCGATCAAAAAGCCTTCTCTGAAATTCATCCCACACGTGCTCAATGGGATTGGGTCTGGATAGAATGGAAGAAGGGGCAGATGAGAAATTCCCAGGCTTTCTAAACATTGAACATTGATAGAATAAATTTGTCTCTATGAGGTCTGGCATTGTCCAAATATCGAACATAATTACCTATGAGATCCCTGGTTTGAGGGTTGTATTTCTCGATAATTTCTTGCGATGAGGTTGCCTTCAGCAATATGGGTCCTTAAGGGTAAATCCCAGCCGAGTCCAAGCACTGAAGGGAGCAGGAACTGAGACATTGCACTCTGTTCTTTGTAGACTCTTCGATGCAAGCTGTCTCTATACAGACAGAAACGCGACTCATCAGTAAACATAACATCATTACAATTGCTGTTTTCTTTGGGCGCTGCACTATACTCTCCTGAGTTGCTGGTCATTGGCTGTTGTTCAATATGACATTCGATGTGAGACTAACTTCCCACAAACCATTACGAATCGTTTGTGTTGGTAAAAGCCTTGCCAAAACATCTTGTACTTCAGTTGGATCTGCGGAGCACTATGAAAATGGTTCCGACTTCCAGCAATGACAATATTTCTATCCTTCCTTAGCGTAGGAGTACAAGAGACCATAATTCGCGGAGAACCTCTATCAGGCCTCCTATCGGTACTTTCAGTCTCTTGCAATCAGTCTAAAATCCAGTAGACCACACCAACTGCCTCTGTGATATTAACCTGCCGGTGACTTCGATCACTTATTCTCTCAATAATATTTCAAATTTCTGGTTCAAGATGATGTCGTTAACTTTATTAAAATGGAGAAAAGGTGTTTGTTTGCAAAATGAATAATCTTCATGTTTACTATTCTTAAGTAAATCCGTTATGAACCATTGCAATTTTGAGTTTTTGTTTTTTACACCAATTTTCAATGACGCCAATAGCTCGCTGTCCTGCGGTTTGTACTCCTATTACTTCATTGCCTTCAGCTAGAATTACTAGATCGTCGATGAAGCCACGCTTCTCACGCCTCCTGCCTTAAGATCTCGTAGTAGGTCATTGAAAACTATGTTCCATAACAGCGGGACTAGTATGTAGCCATGTGGACAACCCTTGCTTGGACGGTGAGTGTGAATGCTTTGGCCACAATCATATATTACACATCTGTCATGTAGGTAATTCCTCACAAGTAGGATGTCGGCGGCTCCCACACCTTGGTTTGATATACAGCCCATACTACACATGGCCACCAGAGGGAGTCAAACGCGCGCTGATGTCGACAACTATTGAAACGATTTTCTTAAGGCGACTCTCATTTACATCAGCGCGCAATTTTAAAATTGCATCTGTCGTCGACCTACAATTTCCACAATGTTTTCCCAGTAAAGAGATCTGGGTCGACTAGTCCAAACTACTTTAATTGTTTAGTAATTTTTGTTCAGTTAGGAATATATATCATATTTGCCTTGCAAAAAGATTTGTTAACATGAGATTTTATATTGCTACTCGGTAATTACTACCAGTTGGAAGTTTGGCCACTATTTCACCAATTATTACAAAATGAATAGAACTTTAAAAATCGTAAAAAATTAAATCACCTTCTTTTTTCACTCATTTCTATTTTGAACAGCTTATTTAACAGTACGTTGTGATTATTTACAAATTATGTGTTGGCATTTAATCTCTTAGAAATAAATTAAAATGTGCTAATTAGGACGTTACCACTCAATTTGCTAATAAACAGAAAATCTCATAATTCGCGCTCAGTTCCTAAATGATCTGCAAATATTGTTCTATCGTTACTTAATTGTGAGAAGACAACACACAAGACATTGTACACAGGTTTATACAAGAAAGGCGTGTGCGGATTAACAAAGACTGCTGCGAATAACCCTTCTCACTGGTAATAATTAAATCTCTATTAGAATTTTTTTTCAACATTGTACGAAGAATTTGAAGCAAGAGAAAATAAGGTTGCTTTTGACGGGCTCCTGAAAACAAACTGCGACAATGATGTGATTTTAACCCCGACGAGGACGTGGACAACCTTAATCCATGATGATGGACTTGTGAGATTGTTAATAAGTGTTAGCGTTAAATTTGCCTCAAGTGAAGAATATAAAATTCATTGAGTTAATTTCAACTTATTTCCATGACGTCCGACATAATCGTTTACAAAATGGCGAAAACTCTTTTTGACATTGTAAAACAGAAAAGGGAGGTATTTTTTGACTCATCTTATTAGTAAAATGCCTTTGTTAGAACAAAATAAATAACATTTTTTTAAACATTTGGAAGTATTATTACAAATAATTAAATATCGGATATTTTCTATATATTTTTTTCTTTTACAAAATCATTGTTAGCATATCTTAGTAAATTTATCAGAGCAATTTATCAAAGCTAACTGGCCCTTCTGAAAACTAGTTTACTGCTGCCATCGTGGTTAAAATTTAAATTGAAACTGTTGGCCCTTCGTTATCAGCAAATATGAGAAATGATTAAATTATCTTCCCCCTCGAAATCCGTACATTGAAAGAATATACATAAGAAAATTATTTTCTAATCAACCTTAGCCAAAACAAGACGCCCGGATCAATTAAAATAGCTCATGGGTGATTAAGTAGCGAATTGATAGAAAGTTAAGAGGAAGAGTTGACTTTGATATAGGTAGAGGAGTCGGTCAGCTTTGTTCGTCCGACCGTGGTTATCCCATCCCATCTCGCCTAATGAGCTTTGTTTTCTCCAACTCCCTCGAAACTAATATATGAATAAATCAATCACTCTGATTACTGACTAATATTTCCATTAATTACTCGTTCTGGCGAGATGCTTTAGCAATGGGATAGTAGAATTCAAATTTATATCAGAAAAATAACAAATTAGAGCCATTTTTTAAAAAACAGATTTCCATAATAAAATAAGATTTTTATAATTTTTTCAAATCTTTCCGCTTTATCTTAAATATTTTTTTGTAAAAGGAATATGTGCAGGGTAGTTTGTATGCATTTTTCATAAATGTTTAGTGTTTAATGACCGTTTCTTAATGATATTTGGAGATCGGGAGATGCGGTCTGGTGTGATTAGGTTTTAGAAAAACAGTTTCTTTATCTGGCCTTTCGATATTTATTGAGATTTTAGATAGAAAACAAACACTTTGAGCCCTGAAGATGATCTCAATAAAGATCGAAAAGTTGGCACGATAAAGAAAATTTTTTTCTAAAACCTACGTCACACCAGACCGCATCTCACGATCTCCAGATAATCATTTTTCATAAAATTAATTCAATTTTAAATTCTGCTTATAATTGTCTAATGATTGATTCAACAAATGCAACAAATGAACCTNCAATTCTTCTTTTGTACTAAATGATTACTACATTTGAAGTTTCACGAAAAATTAACGAAAAACTCAGAATTATTTTGTATAATTTTATTATATATATTTTTTTAACGAGGGTTCGCAACAGCAGAGTTCATATAAACTCTCAGGGTGCCGGTGTTTTGGAAAAAAAAGCCCACATGTAAGTATGTCGGTTTGAATGCAGGGCCGCTGGATTCGAACCCGGGACCTTTACCTTACAGTGATGAGCGCCACGTCAACGCCAAAACCGTTGCGGCAACCGAAGCCCCAACCCTTTCTGTTGATAGCCGTTTTGATAAAAGAAAGATATGAAATTTAAAACTAAGTAGATTTTTGAAGAAATTCATAAATGCAATACGCTCTGAAGAAACTTAGAGATTGGTGAATTTCACAAAAAGTGCTTAATTTAATAAGCTTTCGGTTGTATGCTTATTACATTATCGATAAATTCAATTTTCAAAGAATATTGTAGGTATAACCTTGTATCTTGAAAATTACGTTTTTAATGAAAGAGGAAAATTTGTATTACATGAAATATTCATTACTGTTAATCCATTAAAATAAAAATGTAAAATAATTCAAAATTTATTTAGAAATCGTGAGATGCGGTCTGGTGTGATGTAGGTTTCAGAAAAATATTTTCTATATCGTGCCAACGTTTCGATCTTTATTGAGATCATCTTCAGGGCCTGGGAGCTACAGGCAATTTAAATTGTTTAAATTTAACACATACATGTAGGATGTGGAAAAAGTGAATTTATACAATGCGTCATTACATACATCTTATCATCTCAAAGAAGCGACTCCTTATACAAAAATGTCTTTTTATACCGACTTCCTTCCCCACCCTTTCAATATCCAACGTATATAAACATAAAACAGCAATATCTCACTGGCACTCTCGACACGACATGCAAGAATGGCACAATTACAGAGAAAACAAACACTTTGAGCTCTGAAGATGATCTCAATAAAGATCGAAACGTTGGCACGATAAAGAAAATGTTTTTCTGAAACCTACATCACACCAGACCGTATCTCACGATTTCTAAATAAATATCGATTAACGGTCACTAATCACCACACAAAAATAATTCAAAAGTTTATTAAATATAGCAATTATTATGGAATTCGACAATACCTAGGAGCTTTCATCACAATATAACGAAACTTTGAAAGATCTTCAAAGATTTCGACTTTTTAATTTGTATAGGTTTATGCCAGCAAAATAGTTTTCAGTTATTTGAAAAGGTTCAGAATATGGCTCATTCTTTAGACAATTTAACCAAAATTTATTTGAAAAAATGACATTGTTAAATAAAAATGGCCTCAAATTAAAACCATTCATAAAAATGCGAAAAGTCCGTTTTTCTTGAGGAAAAAATTTCAAACGCTTCGTTTCGATAAAGTGAGTTAGCAAACCTGTTTTTGTTGTACTCACAGTAAGCAATTTCCGAATCAAATATCCCAAAAATTTTAATTGTACTCATATCAAACCATCCTTAATACTATTTTATCCGTGCACTTAGATTTTTAATAATCGAACATCCTACAATCCTATTGCATGAAAAAGATTTAAAACGCCCCATTTTTATCAGATAACGCATAAAGATTAACGACGAAATAAATTATTGCTGAAACAAAACAGAAATCCAGTTTATAACTTCGATCCTCCAAATAAATAGTATTTTTTTAAATGTTTTTTAATTTTATTTGTTTAATGAAACTGCTCAGAATAAACAGCCTATATTTTAGTAAGATTTATGTGTATTTGCCACGCTAACGGTGCTGGGTTCGAATTATGCCTTTTAAATTAACAATGACATGAAAAATATATTTTTGATTTATATACGCTCAATTCTGCCATGCACGCACTTACGTGCAAAACCGAACTTGTGATTTGTCATGTTTCGTGGTAAATTGCAAGAATCACCCATTTTGTGTCTAATGGTCCGGGTCCCACCTTGGTCTTATCCGTACCACCGTCGAGGTTAGGTTCAAGGGGCTGTCGAAAACAAGGTCATATCAGCCCCCATGCTGTTTTAACTTATACATACTCATTCTATCACTCATTCCTAAATACATTCCCCTTTTTTCATTTCAATGATGACTAGATATTCCTCCAGCATCCTTTTTCACGTATAATTTAAAACGTACACAACTATAATTTAAAAATGTCTAGAGAGATAGAATAGGGATAAAAAAGAAGATCTAAGAGCCTTCCGTACCTCAACCTTAGTAGACCTATTGTTCTCCGTATTTTTATAACTCATTAACCAGCTTTTGGGACCGCGGTAGCCGAGTGGTTAGCATGAGAGACTCTCACGCCGCGGTCGTGGGTTCGATTCCCACCGTCGCCTCTGGCCCTTTTTTACCGATAACCCCAAATTTGAACAACATATATAAGAATTCGTCATGGCTAATATGCAAAGGTCATAAGGCAAAAAAAAAATTAACCAGCTTGGGTTGTTAATCGACCTCCATAGCCTTGCAATCTTGCGATTTTCCTGTCCTAGTTGCAAGAATCTACAAGTAGACCCTGACAAAAACATGAAACTTATTCTGCTGTTTCCACTTCTTCCTGCCAGTATCTGCAAAGTGTTTCTTTCTCTCCGTACTCCTGTCAGGGTCGTTCTTAGGCGGCAGTATCCGGTCAGGAGTCCAACCAGGAACTGTTGAGGTTGACTTTCCAGTAATTTCTTTGTACATCTTGCTGATGGCTCTTCTATGTCTTAGCATGCCTCGTGCTTAGGGTGTTCAGGATCCTTCGATGTGTCCTTTTTGTGGCAAGATGCAAGGCCCTATTAGAGTTCATGGCTTATATAAATCATATTGGCTGCTGTTTTTTTAAGTTTATTTATTTTTAATATCCCGAATGACCAGGGACCCATGCCCGGGTCAGGTCATTGGTGTCAATGACCCTTCTGCCAAGGATTCCAGAAAATTCCATACGCTTTTTGCCTTTACATCGCATATGACCATAATCTGTCTGGAAGATTATCTATCATCTGCTCCTCCACATCCATCCGGGTATTTCAACTAGTCAGTAACCAGAAGGAGACGGTCAAATGGGTACATTTTGAAAAAACTAAAAACAACAAAACTCGTTAATGATAGAAAAAGAAAGAAAACACGCAGAGGGCCAGTGATGACCTATGCTGTTTGTCGACCCATAAACCTCCCACGTTAAATATAAACTCAAAAGTGAAATATGCAGGACGAATTGTTTTATATAGTTGTTCTCCAGTTGTGCAAGGCTGTTATAGTCTGTATGATAACAGGCGTAGTCTGCAACTAAAGCTATTAAAGTTTACAAATTTTCAACTATTAATAATAATTATTTTAATCGCCTAATTTCTTATTGAAAAAAACTAAGAGGAAGCTATTAATTCTAATTATAAACAACATGTAATTATTAATATAATTATACGTGTTGTGTTTGAAAGAAACTTTTATCTCGGTCAAACTTCTCCAAGAACGATTTGAACTCAAAGTTTTCAATTATGAGTTAATGGAAATAATTGTGTTCATCGTATACTTTCTTTTGTGTTATACAGTTGTTTAAATATTTGTAATTAAGGGGTCCTATTCCTTTCCTTAATTCCGTTGATTTAAGTCTATCCGATAGTTGGAAGATTTGAAGGATTATAATTTTTTTAAGCGACGAATTTCACGCTTTAACTGAAAAAAAAAAGCCACCCAGTATTAAAGCCCCCGACGTTTTTTCCTCCTTCCTTCGGAGGACGGTCCATTACGGCGTTCGGGTCGGATTAATTCCAGGCATGGCAAATTAAAAGATACGTGTATGTGACAATGGGATTGGTAGAAAAGTGATTCGCTCCGGGTAAATATGCAGATGAGATGGGACGGAATCGGCTTACTGGAAGCCCCCGGTGATGAACCGTGACGCTCACGAGGCACGCCGACAATGCGCACCCCCGGAGAAAAAGGTCCTGAAGTGAGTAGGCAAAAAAGAAGCATTGACGCTCATTTAATCGACAAGGTGTGATCTGACATTAATAAAATCCGCTGCTTTGTACTCAACCCGCTCAGGACTTCTTCGATATGGGAGACCGAACGTTCAGATACCAAACTTGACGCCTGACTCACTCCAAATAACTTCCTGTGATAATACATTAAAGCTACTTTTTTATCGTCTTTGATGTTTTTTGATTTACAAGACTGTAATGATGGTAGTAAGTAAATCTTTTCTCATGAAGATGATTTAATACCATTTAACACATTTTTAGACGTTACCCAGTAACAATACTGCACAAACTATTTACCAATCCATTATATTTCGTGGTACGTTGACCAAATAATTTCTTTCAATTAATTAATCTTTTATGCAAGGTATTGGTTGAAATGAAAAAGTCAGTTTCACAGGCGGGATTCGAACCTTTGGCACAACACAACGCAGTTCTAACCACTTGAGCTATCCTGACTTCGATTCACTCGGACACCACCTCCCCATCTCAATCTACCTTTCGAATTTTCCCTCCTTTTTGCCATGTTTCATTTTAACCAATAACTTTACTTACATAAAAAGAATAATTAATTGAAATAAGTTATTTGGTCAATCGGACTACGAAATACAATGGATTTAATAAGTTAAATGAAATGTATCCTCACTAAGAGCTTTCCTTGGCCATTTCGTTGTTCGCCGAGAATCGAATCCTGATTACACGACATTTGAAAAATGGCCAAAAGGGGGGAAAATTTAAAAGGTGGGTTGATATGGGAAGTTGGTGTCCGAGTGGATCGATGTCGGTACATATACAGGAAAGGCACATTATCTATGGTGCAATGTAGGAGAATTGTTGGTAGAACATGGGGTAACAAACCTTGGGTGGCCAAATGTATATATACCGCAATTATACTTTCTAGATTTCTATTCGCAGCTCTAGTATGGTGGAAAGGGCTAGAAAATAAAGGGAATATTAACAAATTAAGGTCTTTCAAAGACTAGGTTGTTTGATGATGACGGGAGCATTTTCCACTACACCCACCCCTAGCACTTGAGATTATAACTAATACTACACCTCTACATATAGAGGTTAAGGTCATAGCACTAACCAGCTGATTCATTAATTAGTGAAGGCAGTTGGAACCATAAGGGAAACAACATAGGTCACTCGAAAATCCTACAATTATTGAGTAAGATCAACGCCAGCTAAGCGTTAGCGATAAAAAGGTTAAAACCCCTTCAGGGAAAAAATACTTCCAGGTAGTTACTCCGCGTGAATATAACTACAGCGTGGATGATGACCATCGTAGCCTAGAGTGTTTTACCGATGGCTCACTTATTAAAGGCAAGGGTAGCGGTGCTGGAATACATATACCTAAATTAGGGATCAGCATCTCATCCCCTCTTGGTAATAACACCTCCGTTTTTCAGGCGGAAATATGGGCCATTAATGTTTGCTGCAGAACACTTATGGATAATAAAATCAAGGGAAAAGATATTAGAATTTTTTCCGACAGTCAGGCCAGTCTTAAGTCACTACATAAAGAGCTATCAACATCTAGGCTGGTGGAGGAAATGTTGAACTTATTAATAGGATCAATACCATGTACGAGAATAGGGTAACCTTTGGATACCAGCACATAAAGGACACTATGGCAATGAAGAGGCGGACAGCCTGGCCAAGGAAGGCTCAAATACTGCGTTTGTCGGGCCACAACCGGTATTACCCCACTCTATAAGCACAGCGAAAGAGTGTATTAATAGCTGGGGCATGAAACAATTCCTAAAAAATGGAATCTGTCTCCCGGACATAGGCAATCGAAGGAGTTTGTGAAGGAGATCAAACCAAAAGAATCGAAATGGCTATTCTCTAACTCAAGGAGGGGAATTAGGGGGCTGATAGGTATCCTGACGGGCCATTGCCCCTTGAGAAGACCCCTTCTGCCGCTTCTGTGAAGTAAAAGAAGAAACTATTTACCAGCCACTTGATAAGTAGCAGTTCAATTACATATGTAAATCGCTTTTCGATTTTGCCTACAAATGGGAAATACAATATATATCGCATAAAATTAAATTTAATTGTTTCACTATCTCATTTTTAGATAGTACAACAGTTCATCCTGAGATTCTGCCGAGTCCGTCATGGAACTAAAATTTAACCCTATGTATGCATTAGGACGGGGGTTTCTCAGGGCAACATACATAGCCCATTTTCTTAAAATATACTCTGTAGATATTCCTACACTTATTAACTTTTCAACACATTCATTATTCTTATAATTCACATGTAATTCGGACCCTTCCATAAACACTACACACTTACACCACACTAATGAATTAACAGTATGGCTCACAAAATGGAGAATGTAAATAAATCTAACAAAAAAACGCACCGATCAATTTTACCTTGCAAAAACGGTTCTGCCCCCCAGGGAGCGTAGTAAATGGACCCCTTGGCCTTGCCCGTTATCTTAGACTTTTCATGGTTAAACAACTGACTTGGAATCCCTAAATAGGCCCGAAAAGGCAAGAAACCAACTGACTTTATGCATTTCTAAAATTACTAACTCATGAACAAACATGAACAAAATTAGTCATTGAAAACAAACTTTTATTTCTATTTTCATTTATTTCCAATCCTACCAGAAAATCTTCCAAGCCGATTGAAGCGAAAGTAGAACTGAGACCTTCTCAGTGAGTAACTAATGACAAGGTTTTGCTTGAAGTGTGTTGTCACCTTAAACGGCACTATCATCATTAATCAAAAATATTCACTTCATTAATTATTTCTAGTTGTAAATAACAAATAAATGTACTAAAAAAAGTAAATAATGGAGAAAAAGGTTTCATAATATTGACAAGGCGAGGATAGGGATGTGGGATCCCCAATTTTATCTAAGTATTTTTTGGGATACTTTGACGAAAAATTGTATACACGTGAAAGAGTGAACTAATTATAAATGCGAAAAATCACAAAATCAAAATTCTTCCAGTAAAGTAAGTAAAATTAATCTTAGCTAAAAATCAATTCAGATTCGATTGTCCAAAGTTCAGCGAGGTAAGACGAGATAGTCGGTGTTAAACAGATTCGAATTACATACATTTTTTAAACGTGTTAATTACAAATAACATATTCAAAGGAGGTACAATCGATCTGTCGAAAGTTCAGCAAAGTAACTGATAATTTGGGGCTACAGATGTGTGATGGCAGATGGTTCACTTATGGTTCGAAACCTACTGAATTTTTTAGTTTATAGTGAAACGAGATCTATAGCCTGTTCAATTCATATAATTTTTTCCATAACATTAACGCTGTAAAAATATTTTATTTAATTTTCTCAATTGGAAAATCTGAAAAGAAAAATATAAAAAAAATTATGGCTTTTCAATAATTACACAACATTAATTAATTTTTAAGTTTATAGTCTCAGCATACAATGCAAAAACGATTTTTTAAAATTTTCAATTAAAAGGGAAGGTAAAAGAAGAAATCACATATTTTATTGAAAACTTTTTTGACAGTACTATGTAAAAAATATTAGTGATTTGTCCAAGCGTTCTTCCAAATGGGTCATAGGAGCCGAGATACAAACATATTTTAGACAAGTTAGCTAAGTAAAACAATGGCCTTTTATATTTGATGTGAATTTATTGCGCGGAAATGCAAAAAAATTATATTAATTTACAACGTAGTTATTTTAGTGTAAACCAAATTAAACGAGTTAAGAAATTTATGAGTTTTTATAAAAATATTTAATTAAACGAGTTAAGAAATGTATGAATTTTTATAAAAATATGTAATTAAACTAAATTTAAAATAACTCAATTTAAAAATCATATTAATCATTAAGAGGGATTTTTAATGGATAGACAACTGACTTGGAATCCCTAAACAGAAATGAAAAGGCAAAAAACAAACTGACTTTACTAAATCATTACTAAAAGGACTAACTCATGATTGCTAGGATATTTTATACTCAAAGACAAAAAGTCACATTATTTAGTGTTTTTTTCAAACTATAATTATCGCTTTATCGTCATATTAACTTACAACATACTTATTTTAGTGTAAACCGAATTAAAGGAGTTAAGAAATTTATGAGTTTTTATGAAAAGATTTAATTGAACTAACTTTAAAATAACTCAATTTAAAAATTATATTAAACTTTAAGATTCATACAACCTGACAGTAAATGCAGTAGTTAAATAAAGTGGTAGTTAAATGATCTCACACTGTTAAAAAGTCGAAATAATTTACTTTTGATTAGTCGTTGGGGTGTAACTGACTGTAAATCAACCTTAATTGTATTTCTCAATTAATGAAGGTTTTTAGTTGAGATAAAAAAGTCAGTGTGTCAGTGTCACGAGTGGGATTCGAACCCACGATCTTCTGCTAGATACGCCGCTGCTCTACCACTTGAGCTATCGTGATCTCCATCCACCCAGACACTAACCTCCCATCTCAACCAGATCTTTTGAATTTTGGCAAAAAGGAAGGAAAATTCAAAAGGTGAGATGAGATGGAAGTTAGTGTCTGAGTGGATGGAGGTCACGATAGCTCAAGTGGTAGAGGAGCGGCGTATCTAGCCGAAGATCGTGGGTTCGAATCCCGCTCGTGACACTGACTTTTTATCTCAACTAAAAACCTTAATTAATCGAAAGATATTAATTAGTCAAGCGGACCACGAAAACTAGTGAACATAATTGTATTTTTAAAATTTCTAAGTGAATTCGGTTGGGTGGCATTCATTCTTCATAGTAAAGGGAAAAAATCTGTACTGGTTCGATCTGGTGAAAGGTCGGCCACAAAAGCGGAACTCGACCGATCCATCCAGTTGACAACAAGCCATTTACTTCTTTAAGACAGAGCAAAATGAGAAGAACGGTTACGTCGATGTCCTCATTCTTCTTCAATCGAGTGGAATATCATGTAATAGATCGAAGAGAAAGTGACCTTACCAAATCTCCGATTAAAACCGGTACAATCTTCACTGGAACCAGAGTGGATAATCTTCAACAGATAATCGATGTCAAATGCTAGCCGCTATTTCATTAAAGTTCACATTTTTTATATAATAGTGCAGTATATGGTAAAAAAAAATTGTCACCCAATGACCAATTAACGTTTATGTGCGAAATAACAAAAAAGAAACAATAATCAATTACTGGATTGAATACATCATGCTGTTTTTACAATATTGTGCAAAAAATTTGCTTGTCATATTAAACAGGTAGTACAATGAATTAACCCATTCCTCCGTAAAAAAAGTTTAAAATTGTTTTTAAATATTTTCTTAATTTAAACTGGTATTTCATTTTGTTATGTGAACGTTTGTGAAGAGTCTGCGTGGGTGGACATGGTTGCGTCTCTGCTTGTTTGGAAATAATGTCGTTCAATTTGTATTCATACAGTGTCTGTGAATATTTTCTCTATTTAGGAAGTAACGTAATGTCTCTTTGGTGTCGGTAGAGCTATTAAATTATCAGCTAATTTTAAAAATAAATCTAAGGAATTTTTAACACATGCGGTTATATTTGTAACGATATTATTTATGAATCTTGCGTTTAAAACACATGCAATATTTCAAAGTGTTTTGATAAGAAAAATTATGTTTGGTAAACATAATCTTTTAGGTGATGAACAAATAATTAAAAAGTTAAATAAACGCAAATAAAATAAAAATGCAGTAACTTAAAGTTAACTTTTCATTTGATGACGTGGAATTAAAACAATGTTTTTTTATATTTGTTTTTTTATTAATAAATGTCACGCTACTAGCCAAAAAGTTTGCAAAACAATGTAGGCCAAAGAATGAAAAGGACCTTTGGGTGAGCAAACAAAAGAGAAAGCAAGACCTCCTGAACTGGGTAAAGTTCATCTCAATGAAATAACAACTATTGTGTTTAGCAAATTACCCAAGGTTGAAATATTAAACACTCGATCAATATAAATAACTTAAATGGGCATTATCAAATCAACACCTACCGTTTTTCATTTTTATTTTGTATGTCAGGTGATTCTGTGAATTTTACACATACAACGTGAAGTATACATTATTTTTCAAATTTAGTTTCACTAATTTCGTGGTCCGCTTGACCAATTAATACTTTACAATTAATTAAGGTTTTTAGTTGAGATGAAAAAAAGTTAATGGCACGAGAGGGATTCGAACCCACGACCTTCGGCTAGATACGCCGCTGCTCTACCACCTGAGCTATCGTGACCTCGATCCACTCGGACATCAACTCCCCATCTCAGCCCCACCTTATGAGTTTTCCCTCTCGTGCCATTAACTTTTTTTCATCTCAACTAAAAACCTTAATTAATTGTAAAGTATTAATTGGTCAAGCGGACCACGAAATTAGTGAATTTAATGAATTAAAATGAAGTACACTTCACTAAAGCTCTCCGTCGCCATTTCAATTGTCGTCGAGAATCCAAACCGATTACACGACATTTGAAAAATGACTAAAGGAGGGAAAACTCATAAAGTGGGGTTGAGATGGGGAGTTGATGTCCGAGTGGATCGAGGTCACGATAGCTCAGGGGGTAGAGCAGCGGCGTATCTAGCCGAAGGTCGTGGGTTCGAATCCCTCTCGTGCCATTAACTTTTTTTCATCTCAACTAAAAATTTACCTTTAACCAGTGTAATTTGTGTTCGTCGATGTATCAGTTGTGAATGACCCGATATGCTTTTGCTGCAAAAATAAACAGGAAAATGTCTAAAGTTATAGAAAATGTAACATCTTCACACTCTAAAAACATTTACGTTAAATATTGTAAACCAGTATAATTTGTGTTTGTAATATGCAAATGAGTCAAAGAACTGGAATGTTTCAGTAAAAACATTTACAATTAAAACAAAAACTTAAAAGTTACATAACAAGTTACAACAACAATAAAAAATTATCTAAATAAAATGTATCATGATAATTTTCCAATTATTGTTTTAAACCTGTAAAAACTGTACTTATAGAATTATGCCAGTTAGTTTCGAGTAAAAAACTGTGGCTTGAAAACCCGAATAGAGAATGATTGCTATTCGATGGCTTTCTTGTTTTTAATTATATTATTATTACATACATTAAGAATGTTTTAAGTACGAGTTGATAGCATCATTATTAGGATAGCTGTCATCACCTGTAATTAAGCCGCCGGTTAGAAAGGAAGCGCGACATTTCACTTCGGGGTCAAAAAGGCGCGTTTTGTAACGAGTTTCGTCAGGGACAATTAGCCCGGTTCGGCGGACTGGTTTTGGAATGTCTTCTTCAGTGCGGTCATTAACTCCGTAATCTAAAAGACAAGAGGGTGAAATTATTTTGAAATGTCGGTAGCAACAAAGGTAATTGTAACATTGTAACAGGAGGATTGTTCCTCAGCCCTGGCTTCGAAACTCATTTCTAAAAAAAAAAAAATTCCACTTCTTTTAATATCATTCTCAAGAAAACCGTCCCAAGACAATTAGAATATGAGTAAAATAGATACATATCAGGAAGTAATGTGTGGTGATTAGTGACCGTTAATCGATAATTATTCAGAAATCGTGAGATGCGGTCTGGTGTGACGTAGGTTTCAGAAAATCATTTTCTTTATCATGCCAACGTTTCGATCTTTATTGAGATCATCTTCAGGGCTCAATAAAGATCGAAACGTTGGCACGATAAAGACAATGTTTTTCTGAAACGTACATAACACCAGACCGCATCTCACGATTTCTGAATAATCAGGAAGTAATGTTGTTGATGATGAAGCCAATTTAGATTTACCCCCCCACACGAATTTTTCGTTCTGTGCTTTTTTGCAGCAACTAAAATTTAATTATATTAGGGCGATAAACCGATAGTTTTTAAATTTTCTTACACATTGATGTTATTAAATCATAATACGATGGGTAAAAATGAATGTTTTAATACCGAAGTAAACAAAAATGCCGAAATATTTAATAATCAAAAGATAATTTTTCAAGGGGCACTTAAAAGTTGTTTCCCTTTTATTAAGGTCCTCATCGGCTATTCGAGAAGGAGCAAAGAAGAAACTGATCAAAGCAGTGGACGCGATCAAATGAAGTCCCTATTGAAACTTGATTAGCCTCAGGTCTCGATTTCCATACGCGGCACGTAATTTGCGAATCCCCCCCCCCTACTTTATGATAAGCTAATGCTGGCTCGATGATCAAAGCAGCATGAAAGTACTAAGTGACAAACGAGATGACTAGTAAATAACTTTGATAAAGCGTCGAACGGTTCACATTCGCACAGGGCAAAGGACCTCCTGCCCCGCGCCAATACCCGGAAAAGGACCTACTTTTTACTCGTTTTATTAATTAAAAGAAAACAGATATTTTAAAAGGAACATGTAAAACGTTAAAAAATTATCATATTTAATAATTTTTCAATAATTGGTTCTACATGTTTTGTTAAATATTTGGTTCTTTAAAAAACGATATGAGACCTACTAGAAAGGAAACACCCGTTCCCTCAGGGCGCTTTGGAAGCTTTATTATTATGGTTCCTTCAACAGGATTTCAAAACTTCAATTAACATTTAAAATAGAAAGAAATAAGAACATATTTCTTGATTCTGAATTCCGAAAATAAGAGAAATGAGAATGAACCAAATTTATATTTGAGGTTATATGGTTACTATGTAGATTGGAATTTATTTGTATTCTATTAATCTTAATTAAATTAAACGATATATTGTTGTTAGAAGGATAAAGAAAAATAGACAATACAAACAACAAACAAAAGATTTGTTAATCCTCACATTTAATAACGTTTACTTAAGGATAGTAATCGTGAAAATTACTCATTGTGTAAACAAACCTCTTATCTCATCTTTTCTCCATTTTAGTCCAATTGTAGTCACTTAAACCATAGAAAGACGTCATCTTGAACCAGAAATTCGCAATATTATTGTGAGAATAAGTCATCGAGGTCACCGGCAAATGGATATCGCAGAGGAGGTTGGTGTTTCTCAGAGCGTGGTCTCCAGGGATTTATCCAGATTCCGAGAGACTGAAGTGCCAATGGGTGGCCAGGTAGTGGACCTCAGCGCATTATGACGCTAAGTGAGGACAAAAATATTTTCATCACAGCAAGACGGAACCTTTCTATAGTGCCCGCTAGATCCCAAATGGCTTGCAAGATATTTTTCCATGGCTAAAGATAAAGATAAAGATCAGTTGGCCTCACATGCCCCTTGGAGACGACTTACATCAACAGCCCGCTACCAGCAAGTCGGGAGAATATGGTGCAGCGAGCGCCTAGAAGAAAAACCAATTGGAATACTATTAGGTACTGATGAGTCGGTTTTCTGTCTGTATAATGATAGCAGGCCCCCCAGTTCGTGTTTCCTTCAGTGCAGTTTGGAAGAAGCGGTGTAATGATCTGAGCTGGGATTCTGACTCCATATTGTTGAAGGCAACCTCACCACTGTCGATTACGTCCAATCGAGGAATACATCCTTCAAACCAGAGGTCTCGTTGTCAGAGATTTTCGATTTCTGTATAACAATACCAAGGATTGTAAACACAAGGAGATAGGAAACACAACTGTTATTGTACATAAAAACCTCGTAGTAGCAGAGTTGTACATCAATGCTGAGAAAACCTGAGAATGTCTCTTCTGTCCCTTCACCCATTGCCTCTAGCCTCAATCCCATTGAGCACATGTGGGATGCGTTGCAGAGAGGGCTTTTCAATCAGCATCCGCAGCCATTTGACCTACAACAACTGCGTTCAGCGTTGCAACATCTATGCAGTGAAATTCCTTATGACATTAGTTACAACAGGCTAACAGAGGACATTATACACGTCATTAATTGTTTAAAAAATTCTTGTGTCCAATAAACAAAATTATGGAATTAAAACCTTTTGTTTTGTTCCATTCAATTGTTTCGTGGTCCGCTGACCAATTAATATATTACAATTAATTAAGGTTTTCAGTTGAGATAAAAAAGTCAATGGCGCGAGCGGGATTCGAACCCACGATCTTCGGCTTGATTCGCCGCGGCTCTACCATTTGAGCTATCGTGACCTCGATCCACTCTGAGATCAACTTCCCATCTCAACCACACCTTTTGAATTTTCCCTCCTTTTTGCCATTTTTCAAATGTCGTGTAATCAATTTGATTCTCGGCGACAAATGAAATGGCCACGGAGAGCTTTAGTGAAGGTAGACTTCATTTTAAACTTATTCAATTCACTAGTTTCGTGGTCCGCTTGACCAATTAATATATTACAATTAATTAAGGTTTTCAGTTGAGATAAAAAAGTCAATGGCACGAGCGGGATTCGAACCCACGATCTTCGGCTTGATACGTCGCTGCTCTACCACTTGAGCTAACGTGACCTCGATCCACTCGGGCATCAACTTCTCATCTCAACCTCACAAAGGAGGGAAAATTCAAAAGGTGTGGTGAAAACCATTAATTAATCTTCAACTGAAAACCTTAATTAATTGCTTTTATTTTGTTATTTTTCAAGGCTCTTTAATTAAATTTTCCTTAACATAATAATTTCTAATAATTTTTAATGCAATTTATAATACAAACAAAATAAAAATGGTAGGGAAAGTAAATACTACAAAATTGACAAAATCCCTACTCATTTTTGAGCAGTTTAGAACATGATCAGTAGTTGCTTATCTTAACGTTTAAAACTTTTTTTTGCTGATTATTCAGAAATCGTGAGATGCGGTCTGTTGTGACGTAGGATGTGGAAAAATGACAATTTATACAATGCAAAAAAATATTTTTTTAATATTCAATCCAAATATTTCTTCCCACCCAAAGTGTTTGTTTTCTGCGTAATTGTGCCACTCTTGCCTGTCGTGTTGAGAGTGCCAGTGAGATATTGCTGTTTAACGTTTATATACTTTGGATTTTAAAGGGGTGGGGAAGGAAGTCGGCTTCTTGTGAAAAGAGCCGACGATGGGAAAAACGTTAGTATTGGTTCGGCCAGATTATCCTTTCAGGATTATATAGACGGGGGTAAATAGGAAAAGGAAAGCTAAATTGTTCAAAAATTAGTCTATATGTTTGATGTGTGGAATGTGATGAATGTTTTATGTGTTATATTATATGTTTTGTGTGATGTGTTGATATATCATATAATCACCACACATATTTTTTTTGCGTGGAACCTTTTTTCATTGGCCAAGTGGATTGACGAAAGACCGTTCATACAAAAAGTTCAGCTTGTTTTCATAATTAATTTGTAGTGGGCATGGATTATACCTTTTTCCTCTGCTTTTCTAAATATTATATTAATTCTTGTTGGTAGAGGTATTATTTTTAATTAGAATCTGAAAAAAGTCCTCTCTGCCATGCGACGAGTAGTGCAGAAAGTGGTCAGGGTCAGCAGGGGATTCTCCATCACACTCGCATACTGGTGTAGGAAGAACACCTAATTTTATGGAGAAAATATGGTAAGCTGTTATGATTCGGTCGCAGGTGAGTGACCGAGATGAAAACTTTCTTTGGTCTTTAAATTCTATTCAATCCAGTACCGCTGCGCCAGTTCCTCTTTCCGATTTGGAACCATCTGTGTATATAACGTAAGCAGCCCAGGTTTGCCTATTTCATAACCTGTTACAAACGCTGGATTATCGTGTAAGTCCTCGTATGCTGTTATTTTATTCGGGGTAGAGGCTTGGAGTAACGAAGGCTTCACATCGCTTGCCTTCAGTATTTGTTTTCCGAAGCAGAGCTCCTTGATTCGCATTAATATATAGAGAAGGAAAGGTTTAACAGACTTATGAAGACCTGGTGTTGGATAGTGTGGCGCATTTTGTAAAAGGGCTTCGATTATGTCGCCACTAATACGTGTTGAAATAAATTTTCCTGCCAATTTCTTTCGTCTTAATGTAGCGGGCGTAAGAGAACCTTTCATGTAACAAGAGCATGGTCGACGGGTGGCCCTCAGATGATCTGAGTTGAAGAAGAGCGACGGTACTAATCCTCATAAGAGTACCATATTAGGTTGACCCAACTTAGTTTTGCGTCATAAATCGCATTTTTGTCCAGCAAGAATAGTTTGCTCGATGTGTCTACAGGAAAGGTACCACCTTTTGCCAACATAAACAGAGCGAGCCGGATGTACCATCGATCCTTAGTTGAGGATGTGCAAAAGGGTGATGGACGAATACCTAAAACTCCAAAGTCGTACATGAGTGAAGATGTGTAATTAGGAAATGATGTACTAAAAATGATGAAAATGAGCTTAGATTTTCAAACTAAATGCGTTAGGGACTTTAAATGACTTTAAATGGCTCTTGACAACCTCTGGAGCATCGGAAGCGGAACTGATTATGCCGAGGTCATAGCACAGATCGCCAAAACACTAGAGAGGATAATGATGCCATAAGTTCAGTTCAGTAAAATATTTATATATGTACATTTATGTTCAGAGGTGATTAGATATAAATGTCTACTATTAATTTTGATCCAATAAGTTTAATGCCAATTTTTGCCAATGTTTAATTTACTGGTACTATCCTTCTATTTAAATGTAAAAAAAAATTAAGTGAGTTTTTGATAATGCAAAGTAGTTGTTGTCCGTAGGATAAACTATACTTATCAGATATGTCAAAATGATTAATTTTGACGAATCTTTTTTTAAATGAGTCAACTACCTGAAAATTATGAATCATATTATGGAAAGTGGAAGTAGACATTATCGAACATCATGTTCCCAATAAACATAAATGAAATATCTAATTATATTTATTAATGTGGCAAGTTTATGTGAGTTAATAAGAAAAAACATAGATCATTAAAAACCTAATAATAAAAAAATCTGGTGAAGGAATTACTAACAATCTAAAGCTCGAAAGGGAAAATAAATAATATATTATAGGAGGCCTTGTACTATGGATAAAGTAAAAGGTAGCAAGAAGCAAATTTGTGCAAAAAGGATACATCTGTTATATCATGTGTAAAAAAACACAAAAGGAAAATTGATAAGTAAAGGGAACGAGAAACGAGTTTACTTTGAATAAAGGGACCAAAAGGAGTGTATCATTTTTCTGAAAAAGACCATTTCTATTATGGAAAAATATATCGAATGTGGGACAAACAAATAAACCCCTTGTGTTATTTACTTATTTCTAAAGAAAAACTATAAGGCTTTTTAAATAGATAAATGAAGCGTAATTGTTTACCTGATAATTGAAGAATACATTGTCCAAAACCAATAATAATATCACTTTTTTTTGTTTATTTTGTATACCATATATTCATTACAATAAGGAAAAAATATATAATTATCCCTGAATAGTATACTGAATCAACCGAATTTAAGCATCTAAATATGATAAAAAAAATTAATCGAGAACTGCCGGTTATCTACTATAGAAGCATTATAGTAACCAATGATGAATTTGAAGGGGTCGTCGGTGGCTGCAACGGTTTAGGCGTTGACACGACGCTCATCACTGTAAGTTAAAGGTCCCGGGTTCGAATCCAGCGGCCCTGCATTCGAATCCGACATACTTACAAACGATTTTTTTTTTTCAAAAACACCCGCACCTCGAGGGTTGATATAACCTCTGCTGTTGCGAACCCTCGTAAAAAAAATAATAATAAAGATGAGGTATTCAATTATAAACCTATTTAAAAGATGAAAACAAAAATTACCACAAATGAGACAAGCAATAATAAATAAATAAAAAAGAGAATTTAATTGTTTTGTTAACATATTTAACAAATTAAAGCTCTTGTGCATACTTATAATAATAATAAAGATGAGATGTATTCAATTATAAACCTATTTAAAAGATGAAAACAAAAATTACCACAAATGAGACAAGCAATAATAAATAAATAAAAAAGAGAATTTAATTGTTTTGTTAACATATTTAACAAATTAAAGCTCTTGTGCATACTTATGCATATTCTGTGGTCTTGTATTTGTACATCTGGCTGTACTTCTACTGAAGAATACTGTCTGTTGTATTCTATTTCTTCATTCAAGAAAATCAAGATCGAAAGAGAAGGAGCTAGAGAGAATGAGAAAGATACGGAAATAATAAGAAAAGAGAGAAAAGAAAAAGGAAGGGAGGTAAAAAGAGAGCGTACGAAGAGATAAAGAGATAAATAATAAGAAAAAAGAGAGCGAGAAAATTTGTTAGAAAGATGGAAAGAATAAGGACAGAAAAGGAAGAGAAAGAGGAGAGAGTCTGAGATGAAAAAAGATGGTTAAAGAGAAAGAGATACAGTAAAAAAGAATGCTAAAAGATGTAGATAGATAGTAGGAAACCAGCGAGAGTGAAAAAGAAAGCAAAACTGAGGGATTAAAAATTAGGTTAAACAAGTAATTTCCACAAAAAATCTAGGCTTCATATTTTTCATTGCATTTTATACACATGCATATATTATTTATATAACCTTGTATTAAAATGTTGTACATAATACAGCACAATGTGATTAAATGTTATTTTTAAAATATTCACGCAAACTGAAGAAAACCCAGCAGGGCTTTGAATGTTTAAACAGACCATGATTTTACTTAAGAAGGCAAGTCTTGTACATATTTCAAGTATTCAGTTCATAAAGAACGGTCCATTTTTTTTTCTTTTTAGTTGTTTTTAAATTAAGAATTGATTAGGGTTACTTTCCTGTGTACAAATAAGGCCGGCATTATATATCAGAGTCGAACGATCAAACAGGGCGGCTTATGAATATTCTTCATCAGATAATTCAGGCAAATCTGATCTTCCTTCCTACCTGAAAACCCTTTAACGCTAAAGTTCCTTTGACTACTTGTTTTACAAAAGGGGAAGAAGAAGTAAAAGTCGAAGGTATTGAAAGCTTACATAATT
Source organism: Cimex lectularius (assembly GCF_000648675.2). Lineage (NCBI taxonomy): Eukaryota > Metazoa > Arthropoda > Insecta > Hemiptera > Cimicidae > Cimex > Cimex lectularius. The sequence continues at coordinate 1,773,601 of NW_019392701.1, forward strand.
AATCACAAAAACCTCTCTGAGCAAGATTTTTATTGAAGCTTAATCTTAAACATCTCGGCGGGGGGTTAGGAAGCGATATCGTTTAAAAAATAAAATGAAAAACATTACAGCACGTTGGATCTTTTGAATAGAACAGATGTGGAAAACATAAAAGCACAAACTTAATTGCATGAATTTGGTAATGATTTTTTGACATAATTTTTGAAAAATATCTATAGTACATCAAAACTAAATATAATAATAATTGAATGATATAACAAAATGTAATGATAACTACACATTCACAATATTTTCAATGAAACTAAGAATTCCATAATTACTTTGATTGCAGTGTAAATAAAAAAATTCAATTCTGAAAGTTTTTCATCCTTGGTGATGGAATATACTGGCAGCAGGCGTTGGTACACGGTGAATCATAACTGTAACCCGAAGCGCTTTCCAAATTTTTTTATCCAGCGAACTCCTCTACAAAACACAATCTAACGGAGACTCCTCTCATTCAGTATTTAAACTTAGATACTTATAGTATGTTGTAAATTAAAGTTTTATAAATTAGCCTGTCCATTCCTACTTAGGTGATGGACATCACTGTGAAAACACGCATTAGGTTGACATACCTTAAGTTTACCTATTTACGAAGGAAAAAACCAAATTAGAAAGATATCAGGTAGGTAAAACTCGAGCCAACTTCAAAAATAATTTTTAAACTTTAATGATTAACGAATTAATAGGAAGAGTGAGGTTGTTTTAGCATGTACAATTTGGATATGTTCTGACCAGTGTTTGGCATGTAATCCAACTTCTGAAAGTCTTCGTCTTACATTGCATGAATTGACATTAACATTTCTAATTTGTAGAAGTCGTAGCTTGATCTCAAAAGCGGCAGAATGTCGTATACGGAGTACATTCGAAGCAATAGAACCATAATCTCCCTGAGATATGACACGATGGCGACCTGAGCCATGCTTTTCGACTAACCTCCAGTCATGTGCGATGGAACACTCTTCTGGTAGTTATTATGGAAATATTAAGCACCGTGGCCACATAGCTTGCCTTAAAACCATCACTCAAACAAATTTTATTCTATTACATTCTATCAAAAAAGAACTTTAAACTCAAACAAAATAACAAGGGCGGCGTTGAACCGCAAAACTAAACTACGGAGATTAGGTGCGGAAAATAGCGTTCCAAGATAAGCAGGAGTAGAAGAAGGGTACAATGAAGCAGATGCCGTTGCTAGCAAAGTAGCTGATATACCGCTGATAGGTCCTGCATCCGTTTGTGGCATAGCGAAAGTAATAAAGCGATTGAAATCACTCACTGGAGAGATTCTAAACACTTCTGACGAAATTTGGCTAGAAAGAAACAGTACATGTATCAAAAGAACAGGAAAAGCCTCTGAATCCCTAAGCACATAGGCTGAATGGACACTTGAGAGAGATCTGCATCAACCAACAAAGTGCAGATTCTGAGATGAAGCAGGGAAAAACCAAAAGCACTTACTTAAATGACAGTGGTACTACAATTATCCGAAGAAGGAAATTTTGGGATGTACAATGAAATCATAAAAAAATACAACTACTAAAACCTCACTTAAAATAACTTTTTTATGAATCCCTTATGCTACTGGGGATATAATAGCTTTCGTAGGTTGCAGGATGTCAAATAACCCAAAATTTTGCATCTTCACCTATTCCTACGTCCTTTTTGCCCTCCGGGGGAAAAAGCACTTTCAGGTAGTCACCCCTTGTGATTACAATTATAGTTTGGATGATGACCATCGTAACATAGACTGCTACACAGATGGTTCACTTATCAAAGGTAGAGGGAGTGGTGCAGGAATCTACATACCAAAATTAGGAATCAGCATCTCCTCCCCTCTTGGTAATAACACCTCCGTTTTTCGGGCGGAAATCTGGGCCTAATGTGTGTTGTAGAACACTTATGGAAAATAAAAGTAAGGAAAAAGATATCAGAAGTTTTTCTGACAGTCAAGTTAGTCTTAGTTCATTACAAAAGGATGGACGACTGGTGGAGGAAACTTATCAATAGGATCTCTTCCAGGTTTGAGAACAAGGTATTTGGATACCAGCACATAAAGGGCACCATGACAATGAAGAGGCGGATAGCCTGGCCAAAGAAAGGCACAGATATGAGCACACGAGTATAAAAAACTGGGGTATGAAACAATTCCTTAAGGAGTGGGATCTATCCCCCGGACACAGGCAATCGAAAGAGTTTGTTAAGGTGATTAAATCAGCAGAATCGAAATGGCTATTCTCTAACTTAAGGGAGGGAATTAGGAGGTTGATAGGTATCCCCTGACGGGCCACTGCCCACTGAGAAGACACCTCTCCGTAATGGGTATTCTACTAGATCCCTTTTGCCGTTTTTGCGAAATAAAAGAAGAAACGTCAAGGCATTACCTCACAGAGTGTGATAGATATGCTAGGTCTAGATTTGAAATCGTTGAAGGAGAGGAGATCATCAAATCACTCCCCAAGATTAAATGGTCCAAAATCTTGGGGTTTGTGAACAGGACACGTGAGCCGACCAAGTCCCTGACCTTTTAGGGATGGGTTACGAGTCTCCCAGGCATTTAACCCCCCGTCCATTTTGGGAATTACTATAATGTTGAAAATGGTATAATAGTCTGATTTTTATTAAATTATTGTAAAATTATAGCGCGTTCGTCGGTTACTTTACCCATTCATTTGCGTTTGAATTACTGCAGACATCCACTGAAGTTAGAGAAATGACATCAGTCTTGACAAAACGATAGTATATTTGAAGACGATGAAATAATTATGTTACCAAACGGCTGTTTATTTACCTAATTTTTTCTTCGAAGTGTCTCTTTTTTACAAGTTTTTGTGTATGAAATATATATTTTTAAAAACTAGTAAGATATACTGCGAAAAATTTCGGCTTGCAGGGTGAAAAACCTGTAATTTCGCCATCATCGAACATTTCGGTCCGCTTATCCGCGCTGATTTGATATATATCGCGTTTCGGCATTTTGCCATCTTCAGAGTTGGTCCTTGTTGATTTTTATTTATATTCCAATATATTTCTAAAATTAATAAGCTTATACATTCGTAATATTTAATATGATTTAACATGAAGTTAAATTGAATATTACCAACAAACTATTTTAATTTTTGATCCAAAAGGAATGGAGCAAATTAATATGCTGTGAATTTGTGGTTGGAAAAATTCTACTTTTCTTTTGCTAAAAGTATATTTCGAGAGAAAAGAGGTAACATATACCTCAAGATTTTGTTTAAATGATTATGTCGTTTCAACACGAGTTGATCAAATTTTTATTTATGAAATACATCCTGGCACGAGAATTCACTCCGGGCAGAATTTTCACATGTTACTTCAACGTGATTTTTATTCTTTACAGTCTGGCCCTGGTTAAATTGCACAACGTACCTCTCGGGCCCTTACTCCCATTTGAAAACAAAGCCGAAACGTAAGCGATTCGGAAAAATTGCGACATACCTTAGCCAAAGGAGTCCCAATACTTTTATTGGAAGTGAAAGCCCTCTTGTTCGTGATGGTCGTGAAACCTGATCTTGCCTAACTTGCGGCCGCGCGGCGGAATAACTCTCATTTTTCCTCGTTGCGCGGGACGCGAGGCCTGAGAAGTCGTGGTTTTCGTTTGTTCTGGCATCTGAACATTTTTAGAGAATGATGTCAACCGAGTAATGAACACTATCGATTACATAACGTCTTAGGAAAAAAGCACTGAAACATTTTAACCGATTGGTATCTCATTGATATCTGTGGGTGATACGTTTGACACAGCAGTGACGGACAATACTGAAACGCGAAGATAGGCACACCAAAAGTCATCTGGAACGTCTAATTGATAATATAACAATAATTGCCTTGGATGTGAAGTAAATTGGTAGGGCGACACAGAAGAAATAATTTGGTATGTCTCGGATTTTGACCAACTTTTTTCATGAATCTACACTTCAAAATATCGGACACGGATCCACCAATTCTTGTGAATAGGCCTTTGTTTCGCAAAAAAATATTTGATTGTTGAAATTTTTGGTTTTTTAATATTTTTATTTCGCCGTTCTACTAGCACAAATCAACGATGTGAATATATAATTTTACAGCGTTTATTACGTAATTGCAACAAAAACGTAGGAAAAACTATCAGTCAATCAATAACCAAAAAAATTCAAAAACCAAGTATTTTTGAAAAAACTAGGTTATAAACTTTTTCCTCGTGAAACAAATGTCAAATTTCGTTTTAGCATCTCTAAAGACCTCTAAATATAAATTTTTGTTTGGATTTAAACTTATTGAGTGACTTCTAAAATATTTCCGAGTTTTACCTGATTGAAAGGACTATATTTCAAAACACGGTTAAAAGAATTTTAACGTCAAATATACCACCTGAAATAAGTGGAATGTGTGTTTTGTCACATATTTCCCATAAAAATATAAAAAAGAATCCTTTAAGAAAATACAGAAAATAGGAAAACTATTTGTCAGAAATTAATCATTTTTTTAATGGAAATAATAGTGAGGATTTTAATGTTTGATACAGTTCTAAAATGCAACTGAATTTTTTTAAATGGAAATAATAGTCGGATTTTAATGTTTGATACAGTTCTAAAATGCACCTGAATTTTTTTTAATGGAAATAATAGTCGGATTTATGTTTGATACAGTTCTAAAATGCACCTGAATTTTTTTAAATGGAAATAATAGTCGAATTTTAATGTTTGATACAGTTCTAAAATGCACCTGAATTTTTTTTTAAATGGAAATAATAGTCGGATTTTAATGTGTGATACAGTTCTAAAATATACTTACATTTTTCCCCCCTAAACGAGGGTATTTCAACCACGTTGCTATATGAACCCTCTGGGTGCCGATGTTTTTGCAAAAAAGTCCATTTGTACATTTGGGCCGCTGGATTCGAACCCGGGGTCTTTATCTTTCTGTGATGAGCGCCGTGTCAACTCCTAAACAGTTGCGGCCACCGACGCCCCCTGACCATTTTTTTTTGTATAATTAATATATACAACCATTTTTGAACAAAATAATTATTACATTGTTAACTTTATGTACAACACTTATTTTCTCTTGTTATATTTTTAATTTTGCACTGCACAAGAATTTATACAGTTTATTGTATGTTGTTTTGGTGTATGAGGAAAGTAGAATTTCGTAGTTTATATCTTTTCCTAAGATGCTACTTCTTTCTTCTTTGTATCTTTTGTATCTACTTATGATGTGCTGAAGATCTTCCATGCAACCACACACTTGGCATTGTGGTGAATCATTTCAAATCAACCATTTCTTTAAAACGAATAAAGCAAAGTAGGTCAGGCAATGATCAAAACTTGTATTTGACCTCATTGTCGTGATTCGAACGTTATAGTCGACTTTCGCGGAAATCGGTTTAAATTAATTTTTTGACTGATAATTTTGACGACTTTTCTCTCGTGACTGACATTTATATTCAAGCTCTAACAAAGTTTTCCTCAAAACTAGTGAACAGATTTTCATGGTCAAAACTTCATTTTAGAAAGCTACGTTCCTGTTGTTTCAAATGGTATGTTTGACGTTAAATTGTTTTTAGCTTGTTTTTTTTTTTTTTTTTAATTATAGTCATTTCAATCAGATATTCCGATAACGATTTCTTAAAAATCGGAAAGAGTCAAAAAACCGATCTACTTAAATTTAAACAAAAATGTATAATTAGAGGTGCTAAAACGAAATTTCATATCAGTTTTACGGGAAAAAATTGTATGATCTAGTTCATTTGAAAAATGTTTGGTTTTTAGATATATTTTGGTTCTTGGTAAACTATGATAGCGTTTACTATATCTTGGTTCCGATCTACATTAAAAACTGCTATAAAAAGATATATTCACATGGTGAATTTGATCAAGTAGAACGGCGAAATAAAAATATTAAAAACGGACAATTCATTTTTTTAAAAGATTTTTTTGCGAAACCAGGGCCTATTTAGTACATGGATGGATGCGTATCTGATATTTTGCAAGTAGAATCACTGAATAAGTTTGGTCCAAATTCGTGATACACCAACCTGGTCGTCCCCCGAGGACCACACCCAGAAATTTCGATGAGTGCAGCGGATAGGAAAAATTATCGCGTACGCAGAAAACAAATACTGATTGAGTAGAAATACTTTGATTGAATATAAACAAATATTTATTCAGATATCGTGAGATGCGGTCGGGTGTGATGTAGGTTTCAGAAAAACATTTTCTTTATCGTGCCACGTATCGACCATTTTATTGAGATCATCTTCAGGGCCTGGGATTTACAAACAATGTTTACATTTAACAAATACATTTAGGATTTGGAAAAGTAAATTTATAATCTCACTGGACTCTCAACACGACACGCAAGGATGGCACAATTACACAGAAGACAAACACTTTGAGTTAGTAGAAATACTTTGTTTGAATATAAAATATATTTTGCATTGTATAAATTCACTTTTCCACATCCTAAATGTAATTGTTAAATGTAAATTGTTTGTAAATCCCAGGCCCTGAAGATGATCTCAATAAAATGGTCGATACGTGGCACGATAAAGAAAATGTTTTTCTGAAACCTACATTACACCAGACCGCATCTCACGATATCCGAATGATCATCGACTAACGTCACTAATCACCACACATTTTTCTCAATATAAAATAAATCTTAGATTTATTTTACAAACTAACAATTTACAAAACATCACACTTTATCAGATCCGCGATAGCCATAACTTATTTGAAGAAAAACTCCTAAAAACTTCTTTCACTCTATATTATAATACTTTGTCCGTCAAAATATTCTCGATAAACAAGTATTTTGCAAACATCAAAACATTTTTCTCAATATAAAAAAATCAGAGATTTATTTTCCAAATTAACTAGTATTTAGAAAAAATCACACTTTGTCAGATCCGCGACAGCCATATCAGGTTAGGCATAAAAAAAGCGACAAATTAATCGAATTGGTCGGAAAAAATGGAAATCGAAAAGCGCTTCCCGTCGAATTGGGTGGGTGGAACACGCCCCAAGTAAAGAAAGATCAACGATTTCGGCCCTGTCTCCCAGAAAATATCAGGTCAGCAGACTACTTTTCCTTTTTTGGTTTCATCGACCGAAAGAAAGCGTTTTTTCCACATTGATGGACTATTTTTAAGGAGGTAATATACTACAAATATTTTGAAAGAACGCCCATCTACAAATGTTAAGTGGTTAGGACATTGGAGTGACCAGGTAGAGAAGACCACTATGTTTTTCTTCTAGCGAAGAAATCTATTCTAAACTTGCAAACCAAATATTGTACCGTTTTGTTTATTATATAAACGGTAGGCTTATCTGCTTATTTTTTGAAAGTTTAAGAAATTTATGCTAAATATCATAGTGTTTATTTACTCTGGAGAGTGAAGCCATTAAAAGAAAGTCAAATTTACACTCCTATTTGATTTTATTACCGAATGAATTTATTGTTGTACATTGCAATGTAGAGAATTATTTTGTAACAGATACACTATGAACTAGGACATGGAGAACACCCAATGGTGGTCCATGCAACTACTTAAAATTCTGTAATGTAAATGTTGTTTGTTTTCTCTTTCGCTACTTAATTACTTAGTACGTTTCACAATTTTTAAGAATCGTGTGTCTTTTTCATCTCCGGCTCTTAGTTGGTGGTAGCGGTCGGGGAATTGAATAGCTCTGTTAATTAAGTCGTTGGGGATGACGAATTCAACTCGAACTTAATTTATATAGGATTTTAAGTACCTAAATCTTTGATTGTATCTAGCATGCCGTAGAGCTTCGTTTTTTATTGTCAGTAAGCGCGGAGGAAGAACAGACGGAAGAACTACACTGCTCTGCAGATGGGATGAATTAAACAGTGTTGATGAAACCAACATTCTGATTGTGACAAAAAGTTTTACCGGAGTTGGTTAAATTTGTTTGGGTATGGGCTTGGCTTAGATTAAGGTTAAGTTAGGGTTAGGTTAAGGTTAGGGTTAGGTTAAGGTTATAGGGTTAGGTTAAGGTTAGGGTTAGGGTTAGGGTTAGGGTTAGGGTTAGGGTTAGGGTTAGGTTAAGGTTAGGGTTAGGTTAAGGTTAGGGTTAGGTTAAGGTTAGGGTTAGATTCTTTTATACAACCATAATTCTCCCCAGGGCTGAGGAATTAATTATTTCTACCTGCTTCGGTATTACATGTTTTGACCATTATCAGCCACACATTTCCGTATTTATGTAAATAACATTATGAAGTCAACTACATCTTTTTAAAGTTAAAAATAAAATAAAGATTAAATTTTTATCTTTATCTTCAGCGCACCCTAAATCCGTAAAATCTTCAGTGACGAATGAAATAAGGCCACAGCATAAAAACGGTCAAATTTGTTTACTTACAACTATTTTTCTTACGGTGTTAAACCACAGGTTATCAAACACTTTGCATTCATTAACAATATGCGTTCATGTTTGCGAGGGTACGTTCTGACAGCTGCAGTGGTCATAGTTAAAATGGGGTTAAGTCAGAGTCAGTTTAGGGTTTTCCTACGTTTAGGTAGGGTTAGGTCAGGATTAGGTTAGGGTTAAGTAAGAACTACATTAGTATTAAATTGGGGTTATGTTAAGGTAAGATGACTATTCTATGAGAGTTCTGTTGGTGTTAGTGCTTTGGGCGAGTTAGGTTAGGGTTGGGGACGGATTAGGTTAGGATACATAATAAACTCTCAACACGACACGCAAGGATGGCACAATTACACAGAAGACAAACACTTTGAGCCCTGAAGATGATCTCAATAAAAGATCGAAACGTTGGCACGATAAAGAAAATGTTTTTCTGAAACCTACATCACACCCGACCGCATCTCACGATATCTGAAAACAATACATAATAAATTTTACTTGATTTATACGAGTAGGCCTTAATACTCCAATTATAAAAAGACCGATCCTTCAGTCCGCATTTCCTGCTATATTTCTACATGATGATGACCCAACCGGCTAATATGGGAAATTTGCGGTTTGACATAAAACCAAAATCCAGTTTCAATAAAAACAGTCCGTTGAATGGAAATGTTGTTAAATCATACTAAATGAAAACCGGTTTTAATAAAGGAAAAAAAAAACAAGTATTCATGGATATATACAAGGTAGCGGATAAAAAATTTCCCATATCAAACAACTCCACCGTGTTTTGCCAGAAGCAATTACGGAGGTGGTCACAAAGTCGTTAAAGGGTCAAGACCATTTAGAAGATTAAATTTTTAAAAAATCAACATCCCTTATGAAAACGTGTAAAATTCCGCACGGAGAAATGAAGTGAAGGAAAAACAAGGTGAAACAACCATAAATTATGAAACAAGAGGATAATAAAAGTTAGTTAATTGGTGCTGAGAGGGTCCTTTGTCTAGAAAACAAGTCATTGTATTTAGGGCGAGAAAACGTACCTATTCACCTTTAAGAGAATTACCTTACACAATGAAACTCGCCCCGTTTAATATTTTTCTTTTCGAAAAATGGCTGACTTAATTGGCCCAATTTTAAAGCATGTTCTGTAACAACGAAGATAACCGTTGGCCGTTACTAAATGCAAAAAAACACAGTACCTCGTTTAATCTTTTATTCACATGAGACCTTGTTATCAGAAATAAGAAAACTGTTTTGTCTTTGTCGTTTCAAACGTCTACTTGAAATGACATGGGGACTGCACTGGGAAATACATGGCGACATGGTCTACGGTCAACTGCTTTTTCTTCTCAATAATGAACTTTTTAAGCAAAGAATGTTTGTACTTCAGCAAAAGCTGGAAAGTTAATATATATGAATAATACAATCATTCACCTCTAAAGTAGTTATATTTATCATAATATTTTTACACAAGTATAATACTATTACATTATTTGTCTTATTCAGACATAGTTGATTGACACAATTTTAACGTCAAACCTCTACATTCTATATAATGCAAATCATTAAATACATAATTTACTTAAATATAATATATACCATAAAGTTTAGAATTATAGTTGGCCCCGAAGGTTCTGGTACCGTGAACCCTCGCTGCCTTTCAACGTCCTGGGGCTTTTGAACGAACACCGCAACAATAAACAAGCAGACTCAGGTTGAAATTGTTTTGTAATTTGTATCCACTTAAACAGCGGCCAAACAAAACAGTACAACTAATTAAAAGACAACAGTCGGTCCAGTTAACACATTCAATTTGAAACGATACAAAATATACAGGCTTTAATAATTCTTGTCACTCTATTTCACTATACTGTGGAACAATAGGGGTATTTACGATGTTTGTAAGATGTTGACTCGTGTTAACTGGAATAGAGAAATGTCAAGTAAAATCCTGAACCCTCCGTTCTTTTCTTAGCATGTTAAACGTTAATTTTTCCGCAATGCTGCGCGTGGCGGTTGGTAGAACCAAAAATAAAGCTATAACAGTCTTCGAATGCTTGCTGTGGTTTTGTTTTGTGTTAAATTGTAAAATGCCAGAAGATAATAAAAAGGAAAATTAATCAATTCTTTCATTCAAAGTGCTATCTATGCACTCGAAAATTACTAACAAATGACACACTTCAATTCGTGCCGACGTACCTAACTTGTATGCTAACGTCTCACAGCCTATTCAGAATAAGAGTATAAGGACAGGTCAGAAATTAACAAAAGAAATGTATTGGTCTGATTTAATTAACGCGTATTTAAGAATAAATATACATGTAAACGAAAAACAGCTGTTAAATTGATGGCTGCCATGTTGGTTACCTACACCCTAACGGATAGCAATGTGACTACATTTTCTACCTAACTTCTAACTTCTAATTGGCCCCGGCCTATTAGATCGAGCAATGTTAACTAGCCGATTCTTACAAGTCTACGTCATCATTTTTCTAGATCAAACAGAAACTAACAGACTTAACAGGGTTAACACAAAAATCGTGAAACATCTACTATCTTACCTTCGATGTGCCTATTACGTTAATTTTACTGGTATTTTTCCTATGTTTTATGCCTATAGATATATACCCGTTCAAAATTTAATAAAATAATCAATATTTTAGGGTGGATTTAGTGGTGGATGAAACCATTATTTGTTTGATAAAAAGAAAATGAATTGGACTAACCGTTATTTACAACAAACCTTCAACCTTTCAAAATTACTAGAATATAATTTTAGCATTGTTCATTCAAATAATAACATTCAGACATTTCATTTGGGCTGGTTTGGCCGCATTGCAGCTGCATGATCATCATAAACAAGAAAAACTCGAAGCACGGAACATAATTCATCCAATGTCTCATGTGCTGAACCTAATTGCGAATACTCTTCGTTCATTTTTGTTAGAATTATAAAACGAGCTATAAGAGAAGAGCATTACATTTGTAAGAAATTATCTAGCATTACTGCGGTATGAATGCGGAAATGGAACAAGAAGTCATTTTCTCTTTATTAATACTCGTCTTTAATCTTAGTTCCTTCTTCGTCCGGATCCGGCTGGTGAGATTACCATTTAGCACGATATCATCGGATCGAAGAGAAACCGATGCATCATATTAATTAAGAAAGATGTCAGACGATAGAGAAGAGTCATTTATACAGTCGTCAATTAACATTTAGAACTGCGACGGCCTGACTTTTCTCCACGAACACAGCTACAAAAACGGAATTATTTATCGAATTACGTAAGCTTTACAGCCGATTCGTAATTCTCTCCTTTGACATTTGCGCCTGAGAATGCCGAGTACTGTCAGATCGAAACCGGATCGTTTCGAAAAGCTGGGTTTCTTTCTAATGATTTATTATTTTTTGTTTGCCCGGGTTAATGTCAACTTTATTAAGTTCATTTTTCTTTTTTTGGAATTCTCGCGTGATAAATTTTTTCAGATTTATAAATTTCAACTTTTGAATAAATTGTTTTACGTCATAAAAAATGGTCACATTCCAAAAAGAAAGCATTCATCATACTTATCAGTTAATTTTTTGCATTATAATAGGACACTGTAAAAACCATTTTGTACAATATTTGCTAATAAGTTAGATTTTAAAACAGCAAGTTATCTTGGAGAGCTTGGTGGTGAACCGCGGGAAGGTAATACGGACATTTAGCCAAGTGCTCGTCGGCAAATTGCAAGTTATCGATTTTGTTGTAAATTCAGTGTTTTTCACTCGGATGAGTGGGAAACCGGAAGAAGGAATGGAGTCGGAGAAGGAGAAGAAGTTGAGGACGGAGTTGGAGAAGAAGAAGAAGACGGATAAAGTCACGGAGAGCACTCCTTTATCCACCAGCAGCACCGCTTTGGTGCGCTGTGAAGGAGATAAGGCTGCTCTCCTTAAGGAACAGGGTGATACAGACGCAGGATTCACCCTGGTTAAAAGAGGTAAGAGAGGCGAGCGATCCAGGAACGTGCACAATAAGGGTCTCGAAGGAGTGAGTCCACACCAACCGTCCAACCACCTTTTAAGGACACGTTTAAACAAAAACTAGGCCCACAGGTAAGTACAACCCCAGCTCAAAATAGACTGGGGACTAGTACAAAAAGAAGTAGGATGGAGTACTCTAATACTCCACCCTTCGCCATAGGACCTGCCAAAAAACTAAGGCAGGGAAAGGACAATGATGATCAGGTAACAACACAAAAACCAACATATAAAGTTGTTTTCAGGAAAGCCAGTAAGGATTTCTTCTCTAACGAAGAGGCACTGAAATTGAGATCACTGATCTGCAACAGTGCCTTGGACTTAATTGAAGAAGAGGATGAAGACCAAGGCGTAGACTTCATAAACTCAGGCCTGGTAAAAGGAGGCTCCATGTTCTTGATAAGCTGTGGCGATGAACTAACCGTCAAGTTTGTCAGGGATACGTTAAAGAAACTATGGGAAGAGAGGGATTATGTAATGTGCGATATTAACGACCTACCAAGGAAGGCCAACGTATCCACGTATGCAGTGGGACTCGAAACCAGAAAAGAGTCCATAAATAAACTGCTTAGAATCTCAAACAGGAAGGCAGGTTTGAGCATTAAGGACTGGGAGCTAATTGCCTATAACAGAGAACCCCATACAGGCCACGGGACCTACCTTTGTTGGGAAGTACTGGAAGAGGATGCTAGGACATTCCAGAAGAACCCAACGTTAACACTGGAGTTGAACCGAATAAGGGTGAAAGTCTCCATACCCACTCTACAAGAGAATATGGAGATCGAAAAGGAGATACCTCCACAATCAAAGGACGAGGATACGAAGGTAAACCCCGCAAACGCGGAAATAGGTAAGGGAGATGTTGAGGCGGGCCCCAGTCTGGGGGAGTTGATGGTCGAGCTATCTAGTGAGGCCGAAGACTCCCTTCTAGAAAGGGGCTAAGCCATCCGCCCACATCTAGGTGACTCACCCCGAATGTACCATGAACTATTCATGAGGCCTCTCAGGGTGTCACAAATTAATATGCAGCACAGCAAAACTGCCACTGCCGAAATCGGAAGTGACATGGCAGTGCTGCAAACATTGATTTATCTAATACAGGAACCCTATACATAAGTATTCGGTTTAAAGAATAATAGATTTGAACTGTTTCAGGATCTAAGGCATGACAAGCCAAGAGCGTGTGTTGTGGCTAATAAGGAACTAAAACCATTCCCCTTAACTAGGTTTTTGTTCTAAGGATATCATAACTATATCAATTGATTTCAGGAGAAGGGGGCGTCATAAAAACCTCTACATAGCGAGTGCTTACTTACCCCACGATGAGAACTGTCCAACGGAGGTGGTTAGGGAACTTACAACATGCTGCGAGGATAATAATATAGGACTTATACTGGGCCGTGATGTAAATGCACATAATATAGCATGGGGCAGCTCAGACAATAACGCAAGAGGTGATACATTCTTGGAATATATAGTGAGTAAAAACCTATCAATCCTAAATGTAAGCAATACTCCCACATTTATAAAAAAAAAATAGAAGGGAAGTTTTGGATATTTCATTTGCCTCCCTGCCAATTGCCAATTGGGTAACGGAGTGGAAGGTGACACCAGGTAAGATCTCCTCAGATCATTGTATAATAGACTTTAGGATCTCAGGAGAAGTTAATAAAATAAGGTTTAGGAATCCAAAACTAACAAATTGGGATACCTACGTTAACACTATTAATAATAATATTACAGGTTGTACACCTGCTCCTACTAACGTAACAGAGCTGGAGCAGGCGGCTAATATTCAGGTCATTAATTCTGCCTATGTTGAAGTATGCCCTGAAAAAATACTACGCCAGAATCGACATCAATGGTGGAATAAAGCTCTGGGTAGTGTGAGGAAAAGGGTCAGAGTTTCACACAAGAAAGCCCTGCAGGGGAACTCTGAACAGTTTTGGAGAGAATATCTCTCCCTGAAAAAAAAAAAAAAAAAAAATACAAAAAAGAGTTGAGGAAAACTAACCGAAAAGCCTGGGGGGAATATTGTCTGATAATGTCCAGTTGCTGATAATGTATAAACACAGTGTATCAACATTTTTTCACCCCTCCTGTTTTGTTATGATTATAAACAGAAGTGTAATTGAATTCTGCAAAAGGGTAAATTAACCCTCAATTGATTTACATAAACGTGCTAAGTTGTTCTCGTTTTCCCGAACTCGAACCAGGCACGTTACACCTCTGTTTATCGAACTTCGCCGATTTCGAGTTAGACAGACTTTTTTAAAATATTCTTGCGAAACCCTTTATAACTTTCTGGCCTTATCAATGAACATTCAGAAAATTTATACAAAACTCTTCGAGGTAATAGGCCGTACAAAAAGGAAAACGGCTTTGGTACGAGATAAAATACATTTTTTTAACGTCCTATTAAGAAGGATACAATCATTTCAAGCTTTTTCATGGCCGCCAGAGAGCTTACGAACGCCCTTTAGAGGAAATCTCCGGTAATAAGCCTTCCCTTGCAGATTTAAGGGATAACTATTTTCAACATAAAACTTTACAACGCGAAACATGATAAACTCAGTTTGGAGATTGCTGAATTTGCATACTTTAATCCTTTCAGCTTTTATTTTTTTATAACTTGAACTTAACAATAGTTCCACCATAAAATAATGTCTCTTTTATACGTTTTATTAATATTTTCATGTATGTTTCATAATGGGCGTTTTTGGATAATTTAACAAAGTGCAATTAAGCCTTCTTTTAAATGTCATTATCATCTTACGACAGACGTGTACGAAACCACAATAAAATAATTATTATTTACTTCCTTTTTTGTAAATTTAATTCTGTTTTTCTAATGTAACAATATAATATTAATAAAATTTAATAATATATTCTGTTTTGGCAAAGTAAATTACCAAAATAAATACCATTATTTGAATACCTATTTGAACATAGCTATTAATTATTTATTGTCTTATTATTAATTTTAATTTTTTTATTAGTAGGTAATCTCGCATTTTAGCTTAACTTAAAAATATTTCCCTAAATAATTGTGGGAGAGAAACTCAGATTTTCAGTGTCAAATTAAGGCTTCTAATATCGAAAAGTTTAAACTTTGGTTGTTTAAATTCTACGAAATTAGGTAATTTCCTGAAAATGTCCAATTAATGAAGATGCCCTGGCAAAAATTAAGAGATCAAAGGCAGCTTTATTGGTAATATGATCTCGGGCCTTTTGGCGCGGTGTTTCCTCCCAAAACTCAAAATGTTCTCAGATCCTTCTCTACCCCGCCACCAACGTTTAATGAGTTATTGTCAAAAATGGCCGAGGGGTCCTAATCATCAGGCTTTTTCCCAAACTTAATATCCTCGGAAATGTAACTAAACTAATTAGTTTTTACGAGACCTAATATTTCGTCTATCGGTTTGGTTCTAAAAGAGTATTGCTTCACGTTAGGGAAAAATAAAACAGCCTGAATGGATCAGAAAAAACAGCTCTTTTCTCATTTGATGCCCAAATAATATAGTCTTTGAAGTTTTTTCATAATGCCTGAGTGCAAATATGATATCATTTTAAAGGATTTTTTTAAAAGAACTGTTTGAAACCAATATTGTTTTATAATTGTCATTACTGTTTTTCAAGTCCTAAAGCCCATTTTTATTATCTTCAAATAGCTTATTTTGCTTCAAAAACCGGTTGCTGTCGTTAATAAAATCTGAACTCAAGTTTTTATTTTACAAGATATACAAAATCAATATAACATGAGATTAGCACATCGATTCATTCATTGCTCTTTCTACAGCCAACAATAATTCTTTTTTAGCAAAATAAAGATGCCTAGATATGTGTACGTATAGTAGTGTTAAGTGATTAATGAAGAGGTAAGATGTAAAAGTTTAAGGTAATTTGGCAAACTGTGCCCTTTCGGAGATGTATCTCCAGTGAGCCGGCGAGTGTACGATTACATTCCATATCCCAGAAGTATCTTTCTTTTGGTGAGTGCGTTGGTTGGCATTGCTACTTTGCAGAATGTGCATTAACCTTTTTAGTTGATACCAATCTTTCTGACATACACATTCAATCCACACTGCACCATTAATAATCAGGATTCGATTCCTATATCTGCTTTGCTTGAGTCGGTACATACGAGGAAGGCTGAGCCCTCCCTGGTCCGCACCACCTCGAGAGCGTGCCAAATCGCATACAGCTCTGCCGTGTATACGCTGCAATGAGGGGGCAACGACCAGAATGTGGCTACTCCCTCGCTATACACAGCACACGCCACATCATCGCCGGTCTTGGACCCGTCTGTAAAAATCAGACGAAAACCGGCGTATCTATTTCTAAGTTCAAGGAACTTAGCCTTGTAGAGGTATGGCGGTGTACACGATTTAGACAAGTCCGCCAGATCGTCGCGGACGAGTACGGCCGGAAAGGTCCAGGGGGGTGTCGGCCGGTGCCCCACCCGAAGCACCGTCCCCAGCGCCAATCCGGCCCTCCCTAAGGACTCACCGAAGCGGATCCCGAGGGGTCGCGTCCGCGAGCGAAGCCTGTCGTAAATTACTCTGTACGGGCAGTGGAGGATTTTCATAGCGAGGGGGTGGGCGAGGGGCCAAGAACCCGGCCGCGTAACCGAGGGTGAGTTGCTCTCTCCGAAGCTAGGGAGGCAAGACCCCCAGCTCGCAGCACAGACTGGCCAAGGGGCTGGTCCTGAACGCCCCCGAGATTGCTCTGAGACCTTGGTAGTAGAGCCTATCGAGCTTTCTCAGGCGCGTTTTTCGGGCCGAGGAATAAGCCATACATCCATAAAAGATCCTCGAACAAAGCAGCGAGTCAAAGTTTTTTAGCAGAGTCTCCCTGTCCGCTCCCCACTTAAAGTGACCAACAAATCTCAACAGTGAGAGGGTTTTCCTGCTCTGGACAGTTTTTTCATATTAATTGTGCCTAACTAAAACAAAAGTTCACTACGGTTTTGCCTAAGAGCTCGTTGAAAGTGTGAATTGAAATGGCCAGCTATCAGAGGTGTATCAGCCCCTTTCTTTACAAGGACTTCCGCTCCTCAAATCTCATCCAAAATTAACAGGACACTTATGTAACCTCTTGTAAACCTACCTAACCTGTATAGTTTAATACCTTTCAAAAGGATAGTTCCTACTCACAGTAAGTTGTTTTGCAACGTCCGGATTTCGAGCCTTTTAGCTCATCATCAGGTTGAAAGACTTCTACAACCACGTCTCTCGACATGAATTGCCAAAGTGAAACCGCTGATATCTCCGCCAACGCGACGTTCCAATTACCAGCTGATCTTTTTAATAACGCTCAATTTGAACGTACGAAACGCGGAAATTATAACACAAATAAATATTAGAATAATAAATTCTTAATATTACTATAAATTACTATAAAAATAATAACAATTAATATAATTAGTTTAATTGTTTGGATGTTTGACATTATTTATGTACATATTTAAAATGGGAGGTAGATCTGTTATATTATTAATGCATTTATCACCATGTTAAATTTTACATTTTTTAATTTCAAATTTCTCAAACCAATCGAGTTCTTTTCCTTTGTTGAAACTATGTAACACTCTTGTATTTAAATTTGAATTAAAACTATGTTTTGTTTCCTTTAGATGATCCTTAAATTCCGAAAATTTGCTCGATTTAGGCAAGTGTTCTTTTACTCTTGTTTTTATTTTTCTACCGCTTTGTCTTATATATTTAATATCACAATCATTAAAATTGAGTTGGTAAACCCCGCTTTTTGCCAAGTTGTCTACTTTGTCTTTAGGTTTTGAGATGATGTTTTTAAGTGAACCCGTACTTCTAAAAGCTATTCTAAAACCTTCTTGTTTAAAAATTTTACTAACTTTTTCCGATAATTCACCAATGTATGGCAAACAACGGAAACCTACTGATTCATTTGTGGTGGGGTGACTGAGTCCTATTGTTGATTAGTTTAAAGTTAATTTTTTTATTCTTTTAATAGCAACCTATCAATAAATATTTCTTGATACCCGTTGTTTTTGGCTAAGGTTTAGTAGTTTTTAATTCTTTTTTATAGTTATCAGGTGTTAGCGGAAGTTTTAACACCCGGTCTATGAGCCAAATGAAACCAGCAGCCTTTTGGGACCATGGCTGGGAAGAATCCGCTGGTATCATAGTGTCTTTAGTTGTGGATTTTCTATATACGTCTATTTCTATTAGGTTGTTTATTATGGACAGTTTTAGGTCTAAACTGTATAATCTAGTTTTGCATTAGCACCATCCTTGAGCTAATTACGTTAGGGTTTAATTTTCTAATTGGTGCCTGGAAACTAGCTATAATTCTTATTTTGAACCTACTGTTGAAAATGAATTGAACATATCTTTCCATCGCGTTCATTTCATCTTAAAGAAACTGGTTTCCCCATGGGCTCTGAGTATTCAGTGTAGAGGCCAAATACTCCTGCCCCAGTTCTAGATCTTTCGTTCTAGATCCATTATACCAGCAGGTAGTGGTTTTCTTGACGGAGGATTTTTTCCTTTTCCACTCTTTTTTGGTACTTTGGTTTCGTATAAATCCAAATATCCTGTTCAAGTTGTATCATGCGTATGAGTATCATATATTCTTACCTCTTCATTCATGGTTTCGTCCTTTTGAAGATTCGTCTTTGTTGATATATTAATGTTGTTAATAATTTTCTTTGTGCTGTTTATTGTTTAGTGAAGAAATGCACAATGCCACAAGCTACAACTGTCTTCAGACATGGTTCTCAAACTCAAAACGGTCTTGGAGCTGCAGGCAACGCTAACAACAAAAAAACTATTTTCCCTCGGTCCTATATCTAAAAATTATTGTGGTACTTACTAAAAAACTTCCTATTCCTATTTAGGCCAAAAAGCGATCTAATTTTACTGTGGCACGATTCCTAACTTTTTTTAACAATCCATCTCATTATGGAAGACTCGGACCCAGGGAAGACTAAAAACCTTTTTTTACCTTACAATTATGGTAAAAATGGAAACTATCTTAGTTTTGGAAATAATAAGCTCCGGAAAATAAAAAGCAATGCTGTAGAATGGCCTTAAAAAAAACGTCAAACACAAGTTAAATTTATTATCCTTGGCAAATAATCATAGTTCCAATCCCGAACTGTCTTAACTATGTTTAACAGCAATCCGTATTTCGAGCATTAAACGCTCAACACCACGCTAAAATCTATACTACCTTTGAATTCTAGTCGTAGATTTCAGCCTGAGAATTTAATGTAGTTAGTGAGTAGAACAGTAAAGTACACCAGGCAACTTCTTCCAATAAGTATGCGATATTTGTCCAAATCCTCCAGAAAATTTGATCTGGATAAACTTGTCGTCTAGTGTAAGTCAAACAGACACAGGCCGGTGTACCGCAAGGTAGTATCTTTGGTCCTGTGCTGACCTATTATCACCATCTACGCGGACGACACCGCAACCCTATCCTCTAACTCGTTTCCTGTCGAAGTTACCTCCAACATCCAGGAACACCTTGAGCTTATCGAAGACTGTGTAAAAAATGGAGGACAAGACTGAACGAAGAAAAATGCACTCAGTGTACTTTTACGCTGAGAAAGCATTCTTGCCCTCCATTGTACATCAACAACAAAGAGATACCAGTTTCCACTCGTCAAATACCTGGGACTATACCTAGAGACTGACGTGGAATCTCCACACAAGACTTAAAAAACAGCAACTTATACAAGACTTGGACTACTACGAAGACTTTTGAGACCGAAATCGACTTTGACAATTAAGACAAAGCTAATTCTGTACAAGACTTTACTAAGACACTATGGATCTACGGAGTGGAACTGTGGGGCACTGCCAAGCCTTCCAATATCCAGCGCATCCAGCCCTTCCAATCGAAAGTCCTTAGACAAATTGTCAAAGCACCTTATTATGTCACTAACCTCTCTATCTACAAAGACCTCAACATTCCTTTTGTCAACGAACTAATCCAGATTCCAAACCTTCCATACCAACCGTTCCACCCATCCTAACCCATACTGCTCGAGCCCTCTCTACTCATTCCCATCCTGACAACCCTCCAAACGACGATGCTTCGGGACCTCCTTGACCCTTAATCATACACACACTCATACACATTTCCACAGTATCGTGCATAACATGGCAACTCATCTAAATAAACTAGTTTAACCACAAATGGCGAGAAGATGAAGAGAAAAATATTATGCGATCAAACCTAGTGCAACAATCATTAAAGATTATGCTATATTTGTTGTTATACTACTTTATATTATATTTCTCTAAAATACTACTATGCCAAATTCAAAATTGAAAAGAGATACAATAACCATGTGAAGATCGAATATGGGCTTACTTCTAACCACATGTTCTGTATATATTAGATCATAGGTTTACCATAAAAAATTCTTCTGTCATATTTAGAACTTTACTTTCATTTCACAATTATAAATAGGAAATTGTAGGATATTGTTAACGCTCGTATTAAAATTAGATTAAGGGATTCAAGGATCAGCTGCACCCGACGAGACGTGACGGAATGCACAAATTCGTGATCTTCTTTCGTGAAGTTTTCTTAAAGGCTTACGCTATAAAGTATTCTCAGAGAATATAACGCAACAAGTTTATAACAGTTACATAATTAAAACCTGAAAGAATCGAATAGAATATTTTCTGATATTTTTATAATAAAAATATATTGTCACAAATGTTTTCTTCTATATTATGTTTGTTATACTGCTTTGATTTGAGCCACATTTAACAAACCCACAGGAGAGAAAGTACATAATGCTTAGATTGCTTCACTTCTAATACGACGAGTAGGCTTGTTTTTCCGAAAAGAAATTGCAAATCCGTGACTGACAAATCGGAAACTTTTGCTTTTTTTAGCTTTCAGCCGTTTAATTTGCCAGGCCAGCCGCCGGGAGCTGAGACAAAATTTCCGACTGCGTTCCCAATACTGGGCCCATTAACATTCCCGTTCCGCGCTGGTTGTGATTTCAAGGAATTTTTAAGCACAGCTTTCAAAAGGATTCCACAAAGTCCCGAGAACACGTTCACTGAAACGGAGATTGTTCTCGTTAGCGGCACCCTTTGGTATAAAATATGTTGCGGCACATCTATAGTACTTGTTATTAAAATAATAAAATAACAATAATGCTTACATCCCACAAAACAGCGAGACGTCTCGTTATTAAATCAAGTCCCGGTCTAGTCATTAGCCTGAAATATGGTATGTTTGTCAAAATTTTATCTCTTAAACTTGTGTAATTTTTTGTTTGCCCAGTTATTTTGCTTCTAACCGAAGTTTTACATTAATTTGTCCGTCCATCCATCTTTTCTACAATCAATCATTCTCCAACGATCGATCGATCAATCGATCCCATCAATTCAACCATTTGTCTACCTTTCTCAGAGATAAAAACTATTAACAAAATACCAGTTTGATTAATCTACATCATTAAAGTCATGTTACATGCCTTTTTCTCCACCCACGATCTTTCTATGTTGTACTTCAGCCATTACCATCTTTAGTTTACAGTACTATTGCTTTCTACTTTGTTTCATTATATCTATATCTTTTTGTTTTTACATTTGTCATGTTTATCCAGCTTATATTGAGTACTTCCTCTTTATATTTTATAACGTGCGTTGAATGAACGATACTTTGAGTTGCCAATCAAATAATTTACAGTTTTAAAGATGAAATAGTGTTTTGCATTGAGTGTGTGCTTAGGAAAATCTCTTTGTGGTTATTAGAATTTAACATTGTTTTACATAAATTTTTAACATGACTGGAATGATTTTAAATTCCGGCTTTAATTATGAAATTAATTAGGTGAGAGATGATTGTAGATAGGTCTGAGGGCATGGGTTTTGCTATCCTAAGGGCTTGCTAAAGGTTTGTTACCGATTGAGATGAAGTTGACAGCAATGGAGAATTTTTAGGGTTTGGTAATAAGGTGCGATTGTAATGATGAATGACATCTTTCACTCATTTATCAAAATTGTCAGCAAAATCATTAGCGATTTTCAAAGGAGTTGCATTATGGTGTTCAAAATATTTCTTAATTGTCGATGTCTAGTTTAGAAATTTTACACAAAAAATATTATTAATGGTTAGTTAGTAAGTCAGATAGTTTGTAAGTCACTCTTGGCTTTGAGAATGATATGATTCTTTAATGATATTATAATCCTTTATTTTTGATTTTTTAAACTAATTTTCTTGAGTTATTAAATCAAAATTTGAGACCAGATATCTCATGATTTGACTTTAATTTTTATCTTTCAATTAATTACGGATTTTAGTTAAGATAAAAAACTCAGTGTAACGAGAGGGATTCGAACCCACGAACTTCGGCTAGATACGCTGATGCTCTTCCACTTGAGCAATCGTGACTTCGATCCACTCGGACACTAACTTCCTCTCTTAACCCCACTTTTATTTTATTTTTTCCCCTCCTTTTTGCCATTTTTCAAATGTCGTGTAATCTATTTGATTCTTGGCCACAAATGAAATGGCCACGGAGAGCTTTAGTGAAGACATGCTTCATTTAACTTATTAAATTCACTAATTTTCGTGGTCCGCTTGACCAATTAATATCTTTCAATTAATTAAGAATTTTAGTTAAGATAAAAAAGTGTAATGAGAGGGGTTCGAACCCACGACCTTCGGCTAGAAACGCCGCTGCTCTACCACTTGAGCTATCGTGACTTCGATCCGCTCGGACACTAACTTCCCATCTCAACCACACCTTTCGAATTTTCCCTCCTTTTTGCCATTTTTCAAATGTCGTGTAATCAATTTGATTCTCTGCGACAAATGAAATGGCCACGGAGAGCTTTAGTGAAGATATGCTTCATTAATAAGTTAAATGCGCCGAGAATCAAATTGATTACACGACATTTGAAAAATGGCAAAAAGGAGGGAAAATTCGAGAGGTGAGGTTGAGATGGGAAGTTAGTGTCCGAGCGGATCGAAGTCACGATAGCCCTAGTGGTAGAGCAGCGCGTATCTAGCCGAAGGTCGTGAGTTCGAATCCCTCTCGTTACACTGACTTTTTTATCTCAACTAAAATCCTTAATTAATTGAAAGGTATTAATTGGTCAAGCGGACCACGAAAATTAGTGAATTTAATTTTTATTGTAATTTAGGTCCATTTGATGAATTTGATGATTTTATTTCATCAGCAAGCCAAGGTTTGTTTATGTCGCCTCTTTTATAAACTTAAGGTTAATTTTTATTTTATAGACGTTTGCTCATAAATCCATTTCATAATTTCTTTGAATATATTTAAAAACATATTCAGGTTGTTGACAAGACTGAGTAGGTCCAGTTCTTTTTCAAATTGTTTACTGCGGCAGTATTAATGGGTTTATTTCGTAAAACCTTTATTAGTCATTATTTTTGAACCATTATCCATCGCTGTATTACTTCCTTTCATTAAATAGCATTTTTAATTAAACAATAAAATTACCGTTGCTTAACTTTAAACCTTCAAAAGATTCTTTTTTTATTAAAAACAAAAATAACAGAAAATTTGTTTTTAAATCTGTAATCGATTCAGCAGTTCAATTGATACGACATAAATCACAATACCACGGAGGACGTGAGAAAGGGAGAAAAACTGTCCCAGAAAACAACAACCTGCACGAAGGTTTCAGATGATTTCTAGACCACTCTTAGACATTCCATTAAAGATAAGGAGCCTAATAAAATATCCGTAGCGGGGCTTAGGTCGTCGTAGAAAGACATGGCATGACACGAAGGTCGCCGAAGATAGAAAAGAGCTATTGACCGTTGGTTATGAGTCATTACCGTGTTGGAAGGCACGCTACCTTTCTGACATTTTATATCCGGCCCGGGACAGTGTTCGACTCTGTCAGCGATTGACATGTAACGGTCACGGAAAACCGAACTCTTTTAAATTATACACGGGCTTCCTCACATCGCGGTTACGTCTGCTAATGCTCAACTGGCATCACCTGTTAATCTCTCGCGTGTCCTTTCATATTGGCTGTAAGAATTTCCAGCCCGAACATTCCATATCGAGAAATTTTCATTCTACCAACGATCAAGTGCAATTTGTTCTTACAAAAGTTCACCTTCTATGTCAGAGCTAAGAAAGTTTAGCCTACAACCGTCGTTGCACCTTCACGCCCTTTATTGCCTGCCTTATGCGATTATTTATTATTTAGAAATTTATACGATATTTTTCCACATGATCTCTTGAGAAATTTATATTGTAGTTAACCATCCTTAAGTTAAATTATCAGTTATCACCAATCATCCTTGACTTGCTATCCACGCTGCCATATGTCAGACGAGTTTCTGAATTTCGCCATTTTTACAAAACCTTCGGTTTTGTTTGGTTGTCATCTCTACTATTTGGCTGATGCTCTTTTTACCTCCTGGTAAATAGTTGAAGCCTAGAGTGCCAATTCAGTGGGGTGGACATACAGGAAGAGCTGACATGATGCAATTACAAATCCACTGCCGTTAAAAATATCTTTAAATTTAATTATTTTGGTAAAATATATACTTTTGTCCTATTTGTCCTGTCGCCAGTGAAAAGTTTCCTCTTAAAACTACAACGGCCTTTTGTAATTACAGTTAATTGAAGTAGATGGTACTTATATCAGGATTATCTCAAATAGGTAATTCGCCTGAATTTAATGGTCATTTGCACCCCACATGTTTGTTCTTTGGAGGACTTAGGTGTTGCAGACTGTGTCAGCCCAGGGTAGATCATGTTCCACATCTCAACGACCTCCAGTTGCCACAATGAACACACCTTAAGAGTCCCTAAGATAAAAACGAAGTTGCTCTCATTCCATGGTAAGATCACTTACTGCATGTGGTCAAGTGCGTCGATTCTTTTGAGGCTTTTAGGCATATAGGAGACAGTGCAGAAGATACCGAATGTCGTGTTGGATTAGCAAGTTAGATTATTAGTATGAATGGATCATGTTAAAACATAAAAAATCGCCCAAGTATACCTGCTGCATCCCAACTTCTGCCCTGGAAGAAGTCCATTTGAATCTACCACTACTACACGCCTTTATCCATGGTCAAAATTCACAGGCTGATATAGAAACAGCATCCACTACCCTACTTGCTTAACAAGGAACAATTAAAGCTTCGGGAGGAGCTTTAAGTAGACATAGCTTTAGGTTTCATCTTTACCTGAGATATCCCGACTACACTTTCCATCCACCATGTTTCTTTCTTTGATGACGTAGTGTGCATATGATCCTGACCATGCAACGATTCGGAGAAGCTCCAGACACACGTACTGCGAATAGGTGAATGGATTAAACGCTGGCATATTAAGGTAAACGAAAGTAAATGCACTCAAGTGATATACGCTCCAAAATAAAACCTATCATACAATATCCCTTAGTAACACTTCTGTTCTTAAAACTGACCGTTTACGAAGCTTGGATTATATCGACTCATGTTTAAAAAATTAATAGACTGAATCTTATTTGGACACACGAAATTGGACATAAGTGCACCTCTAAACCGTTTTCCAATACAAATTCCTCAGAATCATTGTCAAAGCTTTCTACTACCTCTCCAACACTTCCCATTACAAAGACTTCCAAATAACCTTCGTTCAAAAAAACCGAACCCCCAAAATATTGTCCGCCCAACCTTAGTTGCTAGTCTGGCGAGTATACTAGAGATGACCTATTGAGTAAAGCTGGGAGGCTAGAAATGAAGCTGGAACAGGAAATAACTATGTCAAATGAGAAAATTGTAGTGTAGCTCAATACAGTAAGTCTGTTGTTACAGATAGTAAAAAATTTGTCTGGAAAATGTCTTTAACCTACAATATAATGAGATTTATTAGTTTGCTTTGAACTAATTGAATGAAATAGTTCGAAAGATTAGTTTGCTAGTTTACTTTCGTTTAGAAATTGTTGATTGTGTTTATTGATGTTAGCTAGTGGAGTGTATCCGACGAAATGTTGCTCTTATTAATTATCGATAATCGATGCGCATGAGTTCACATCGATTTACAAAATATTTTCCAAAAATTTCAACGAGTTACACAACTCTTAGGAAGAAAGGGGCCGAAATCGTGGGCCACGCTCAGTTGCAAAAGCGTTAAAAGAAAGAAAAAAGGTCGGGTTGAGGACAAAGAATTACAGGAGCGTTTAAGACAAAAAGATTACCTGCTCGTTCCACGGCGTAAAAGTTTTTAAGTCCAAGGAATTGCTGAAACTCTCCAATTCGTGAAAAGTCCATTAGTCCGTCTAAAGCGTGTCGTAAGAAGGCGACCCGTGGGAGCCCATTGTTGCGAATCGCCCATGGCAACTCGAAGGGCCGACATGCGTGAAATTGTATCGGCTCGGTAAAACGAGGAAAGATGACATTCGTGGAGGGGGATTCTCTGTTCCGGTCGACGTATGCTAATCTGCTAATCCTGCCAAGGATAAAGGAACTGGGTCAAAGGATCGGACCCACTCGGGTGAAACAGTTCAGCGTGATCGCCGGACGGACCCTTTGTCCGGATTTAATTGCAAATTGTGATGCACTGTGATTTACGGGGAAGGCGCAGTCATGAGCCGTTCCGACTGCTTCGCTCTACCATCAATTTGGCGTGATTTATTAATTTAATTGTGGACACGGACTGTTGACCGATACGAGCCCGTGACGGGAATTTGCACTCGGTCTTGTTGTGAGGTAGAGAAGATACGAGGAAAGAAAATATTGCTTCTGAGATCAATGTGACAGCGGTTTCTCTAAAACGCTCCCATCACGCTTTTATGAATATTTCATTACTGACTCATTTATCTTATTTTCACTGACTTGAGGTTATCTGAGTGATAATGATGGAACAAATATCTTTGGTGTAAGCTCTATTTTATTGCCACACTTATTGATTTCTTGATTTTATCGTCTAAATGAGTTAGTTGCTTTGACAAACCAATAAAAATACATTGTCAAAAAGTAATTATAACCCAATAAAAACGTAATCGAGAACGAAGAGCTAAGTTCCAGACCCCTTCCAAAACATTAGCTTATCAATGCCAAAGTCCGTTCTTTTATTAATACTGAGAGAACTGAAAAAAAAAGGTAAAAATGCCAGTCATCCTCCCAAAAACGCCAGCCATCAAAAGAAACTTACGTTGGTTCTGTAAAACTCTCAATTGGTTAATTCTACATATAGTAAGTAATTATACTATCTATTCATTAAGAATTTACTTACATATTTGTATTTCATACCGTGAATGATAGCGAGTACTCACTGGAATATCTAGTAGGTATGATGAGGCTCACCAAACTTAGATTAGGCCACAATATATTATGTACCCCTTTTTGGTATATAATGGTAGGTGCATGTGTACATTAGCTGTTTCTTTGGCAGTCAGGCAGCACTAAGGAACCTAGGCTCTTGCGAGACGAAGGCAAAGAATGTTGCATGGATCCCTGACGGAGGTCGCAACACTAATGACCTGACGCTGGCAAGGGTCCTTGGGCAGTCGGGGCATAGAGGCAACGAAAAGGTTGACATGGCCAAAAAGGGGTCCACATGGACTCTTTAGGTCCTGAAACCTATGCTTACCATCTTGCCAGAAAAGAGGTTATATCTTAAAATGAATCCTTGATGGGTGTAAAACCTGTTGGAACAACACCACAGGTATGAGGCACGCGAAGAGATTCTTAGAAGGACCATCAGGTTCCATCCGGGCAGCCGGAACCGAACAGGGATTCTGGTTGGACTCCCACTTGAGAAAGCACATGAACCGGATAGGAGTACAGTCAGAAGAAGCACTGTGCAGATACTGCCAGGAAGAGTAGGAGACTGCAGAACACACTCTATGTTTCTACGAAGGTCTATCTAGGTGCAAGTTCTTGCAACTAGGACAAGAAAAACGGCAAGCAAGATGTTACACTACGGAGCAGCTGGCAAAGCATTGGAGGCTGATTAACAACCTGAAGCTGGCCAGTGAGTTATAAATAACAGAGGAGCACAATAGATGTATTCAGGTCTAGGTGCAATATCTTCTAATTATAGACGTTATTTTAGTTTTAATAATGGTGAGCGATACATGTTCAGATGTACTTCCCATGGTTTTTTCTTATTCAACCTGTGTACTCGTTCTTTGTTTGCCAATATGTTGAAGGTCCATATGGAGGTGGTTAATAAACTTTATTAAACATCCAATTATGTTTAGTGGTTACAATTGACCATTATTACCAAATTATTTCATTTAATTATTGTACTTATGTAAGGTCTTGGTTGAAATGAAAAAGTTAGTGTTACGAGGGGGATTCGAATCCCCAGGTTCGGCTCAATATGCCGCTGCTCTAACCACTTGAGCTATCGTCACGTCAGCTGGCATATTGAGCCTACGGTCGTGGGTTCGAATCCCATTCGTGACACTAACTTTTTCATTTCAACCAAGACTTTACATAGAAATAGAATAATTAAACGAAATAATTAATACGGTCAATTGTGACCACTAAACAAAAATTGATGTTTAATAAAGTTTATTAATTTTAACATATTGAGGATTTTTAACATAAATTTACCATTATGATTTGCATGCGAAAAAACAACAATCTTTTTTAAAACAAAAAATATTCTTGTGTCGAAAATAAAATGAAAAATCAAGTATGAAATTGCCATAAAAGCATGAATTAAACACCATGGAATTAATATTTTCAATGGAGTTTAATGGGCAAATTTATGCAACGGATCATCGTTTCTTCTGTACGATAGCGGTGAATTTTTATCTGCCTCGGCTCGTTATCCGCAATTGACGGTCAAGCCGTTTCAGTTAAATGAATTTCGACAGATCACGAGCGTGGGCGCTCATGTTTTTCAATCAATTTATGCTAATAACCTTAATCAATCGATAAATTCCTGAGAGACGTAGGAAGCCGGGCGACGGAAACGTCCGGCACATTGTAAATTTCGTTTGTGTTTTTATCAGCCCGAGCTGAAATTCTGTTGGTTTATCAAAATGATAAACAATTTCAATAATCCTTGCGGCTTAACCTCGACAAATCGCTTTTCTCGGCAAATAAGAATCAGTGGTAGAAACGAAATCATAAGACCACTCGACAAGAAGACAGATGATCTTTCGAAAACGATATTAATTCTGAGGCCCTCGAGGGGCCAGGGCATTTGTTTCTTTTTACAGGACAATTACACTTTTTATAGAGCGGGGATTCAAATTATCTTGAGAAGATCAGACACACTGACATTATTCAAGCGCGTAGTCAGTCTCTATCTTTCAGGAGCGGTTATAATAATTTATGTTAATGACCAGGTGCTCGAAACGCAAGGAGAAAAACTCGGCTCGCGATTAAAAAATCAGCTTATTGATGTTGAACAACGCAGAAAAAGACCAACCTACGACCTTAGTTACGTGGCGGAATGGATTTATTTATCCATTATGAAATTCGAAACGAGAAAAAGGTAAAAAAAGCGCTCAGGTCAAAAAGGCTTTGAATAAAAAGACTAAACATGTTACCTCGGACTATGGCAGATTGTCCGAGATAAAATCGCAGTATTAAAAAGACCTTGCCTTCTGTAAATTAAATGTCTCGATAACGGAACGGGAATAATTATCATAAAAACAACCACTCCCAGAAACTAGATCTATATTTTTAGTAGCAAAGGATCGGCATGAAAATGTCTACAAATGACATACATGTAAGAAGAAAGAAACAACTTACATAAGTAAACAAAAAAGTAACTATTTTTGGAAATCTCTGGGAACAAAAACAATAAAACATATTGAAGATCCCATTAATCAATTTGTTGCTGAATATTTTCTTCTCCAGCGTGCAAATTCTCATTGGGATTTTTTCTGGAAACGGTATCCATAAACCACATTATTCTTGACAACCAATTTGCCTTTCATAGCGTCATAATCTTCCTAAAGCTTAAGCAGTTTAGCCCTTCATCATTTTTACCAAATCTATATAGGAAAAACTATTCAGTTTGTTAACCTACATAAAAGCAAAGAAAAGAAATGTTCACAACATTTCTACCTAAGAATACAGAAGTCCATCTACAAAAGTAATTGCATCATAAATGAAAATTGTTATTGTTACCAGTTATTAAATTCACTAGTTTTCGTGGTCCGCTTGACCAATTATTACCAGTTATTTTGATGTTATGGGTTTTTATTTGTTTCATTCCTTCCGATGCTGCAAGGCTATGCGATGCCACCCGATGCTACCCGAAGCAAATCCAAAGTCTAATTTTCCACAAGATTGTATTACCCCTGTGCACATCTGCCCCATGCCATGCAATGCTACCCTACTCTGCGCTCTGCGATCCCCGCTGTCCAGATTTTCGTCGGGTAGCATCGAGTACAGTCGAAGAAAAAAGAACCGAACACTCAGATTTTTATTTCAAACTACCTGTATTATTGTCGTTATACCACATACTTATTTTAATATAAACCAAATAAACCGAGACCAAAAATTCGTTAGCTTTTATTTAAAAAAAAATATTAATGATTGGTATAAAATTAATCAAAACACCGGTATATCATTTTTTGATATAATGAATTTACCCAACAATTTATTACACGGTTTTGCTCATAAAATTTAACTAACAATTTATTTCATGGTTTTACTCATAAAATTACACCATTTTCGTCGAGTAGTGTCAGAAGAAAACACTCATTTTTTTAGTTTATTTCAAACTAAGTATATTTAATTTTGTCGTTATATTAATTACAACATTCCTATTTTAATGTAAACCAAATTAAACGAGATCAAAAATTCATAAATTTTGTATAAAAATTATTAATTATTTTCACTAATTTCGTGGTCGCTTGACCAATTAATACATTACAATTAATTAAGGTTTTTAGTTGAGATGAAAAAAAGTCAATGGCACGAGCGGGATTCGAACCCACGATCTTCGGCTAGATACGCCGCTGCTCTACCATTTGAGCTATCGTGACCTCGATTCACTCGGACATCAACTTCCTATCTCAACCCCACCTTATGAGTTTTCCCTCCTTTTTGCCATTTTTCAGTGGTAGAGCAGCGGCGTATCTAGCCTAAGATCGTGGGTTCGAATCCCGCTCGTGCCATTGACTTTTTTATATAAACTAAAAACCTTAATTAATTGAAATTATTAATTATGATGGTTAAGAAGAAAATTTATCAAAACACCGAATCATCAAACTTTATTTAAAACAATTAAGTTTAACAAACAATTTATTACATGGTTTTGCTCAAAATAATGTATTAAGAACAGAAGAGGCGTTGTGATTGCGATACTGATTTGTGATACACACTGTGTGACTGTAGGTGACGTGCGCTTGACGTCGCATAGAGGTGCACACCCTACAAAACGTGACAAGGGGTAGGCGCTGCATCTGGTTAGCGATTTCCGCGCTTTATGCTGCGATGCTATCTAACCGACCGCTGCTTCAATGATGTGGTAAAGAGTACTGGAAGTCAAATGATAAATCCGTCGACTCAAGGGTTGTTTCCATAGTTTATATAATTATGCAGCTGACCTGCCTATACGCAATCACTACCAACGAGGGCAATAGAGCTATTTTGTCTTCTAACTCGAACCCTATCGAAGCTACCTCCATCATCCAAGGAAACCTTGAACTTACCGAAAACTGGTGCAAAAAGTGGAGAAAAGACCGAATGAAGAAAACTGTACACATTGTACGCTTACTTTAAAAAAATGCCTTTTTAGCCGTCACTGTATATCAACAACAA
The DNA here is from genome assembly GCF_000648675.2 of Cimex lectularius. Classification (NCBI taxonomy): domain Eukaryota; kingdom Metazoa; phylum Arthropoda; class Insecta; order Hemiptera; family Cimicidae; genus Cimex; species Cimex lectularius. The sequence goes on from NW_019392701.1 coordinate 1,805,785, forward strand.
ATAGACAGCGACTTCCATTCAAGTCATATACTTAGGACTATACAAATAGACAGCAAACTGACGTGGAATCACACCGACACACACCTTGAGTTTATCGAGCACTGGTGAAAAAAGTAGAGGACAAGATTGAATGAAGAAAAATGTATATGTAAAAAAACAACCTTAGCCTTCACTGTAAATCAACAACAACGTGATACCGACTGCCATTCAAGTCAAACAGTTACGACTATACCTACATATACATCGAGAGCAATCTAAGGTGGAATCCACACACAAGTCACAAAAAGACAACAAATTGACGGAAGACTTGGACAACTATGAATATCTGTCTTGATTGCCAACACTAAACTAACCTTATACAAGAATTTGCTGGGACCACTTTTTACATAGGATTAGAACTGTGTAGAAGGCTAAAAGTTAATTTAACAGGACCATCCATTTGAAAATCCTTAGTACGACCAATGTTTCTTTCTTTGTTAATATCCTCCTCTCACATTCAAACCTCCGAATTCATAATGCTGTTGACGTAGCGTAATCCCAATAGGTTAAATTCTATTTCAGATTTTGCCTTTATTCCAACTTCTATATCCATGACTTTTTGACTGTAAATCTTACAAACCTCCTTAGGAGATTGCTGGCCAATAACCGTCTATTTCACGCTGTCGAAAATGTAGCCAAACATCAAACCATGCCAATATATTCATGTTCATAAAATGTTGTATTATAGGTTAAAAATATCACGTTATTATTGTAAAGATTGATCTTTTTGCCCTTTTCAATTCAAAGAAAGAGCAAACGGGGCCACATTTTCGTTGCCGAATTTTGTTGATGAGAAAAATAAATAATTAGGTTTTTGTACTTTCCTTTCATACATCGCATAAATATGGTTGAAACAAGCCAATTATAAAACACATGGGATATTTTTTAAACGTTCTTTACACACGATACAATTTACGAACATTTCGAAAATTGACATGATGGAAAGGAATAAGTATTTTCAACTCAAATAAAAGCTGAAATATTGTGATGCATTTTTTAGCATTCTAATATAAAACATTATTTCAATTAATTAATCTTTATAAAAGGATAATAGAGAATGTTCTTTAATGCAATTAAATCATAACATTTGGTTTCAGTGTCTCAGATCGGTAATATAATTAAATATTCTTTCTATGTAAGGTCATGGTTAAGATAAAAAATCAGTGTCACGAGCGGGATTCGAACCCAGAAAAATCTTAGTAGGATTTCAATTAATTAAGATTTTTAGTTGAGATAAAAAAGTCATGTCACGAGCGGGATTCGAACCCACGATCTTCGGTTAAATACGCTCCTGCTCTACCACTTGAGCTATCGTGACAAACGTTAATTAAAAAAGTTAATTGGTCAATCGGACCACGAACTGTAATGGATTTAATAAAAAATTATATATATATCACATAATCAAAACAGGTACAGTATAAAATTATTTAACAGTTCGTCGGATGGCTGATAAAAAGTCGGCAACTGGGTAATATCGGCGCCCTTAGGGATTTCTGGGGGATATTGCAAGATTAGGTTTGAAATGAAACTTACACTGAGCATATTATGCTCCCAGATGAGAGTTTGGTACCCCGGACGGAGCAAATTAGGATGTGTTCCTTAATCTGCGCTAAGCCTATGCAGATAAGAGCGGTAGTTTTCCAAGTCTCTTCAACTGCTTATGCGTGTATAATGTAACGATTTCCCGGCTCGTCTTGCGATTATCTTGGCCGGCAGGGTCTCTGGGGGGGATTGTGCAAATCCCGTCGGCTCTTTGGACTCCCTTAATTAAAATACACGAGTGTGTGAAATCTAATAAAAAAGTGGCTTTTCCTGTTATAAGAAAAGGGCTTTGCATAAAAATAAATAAACAGTAAAAATTAAGAGAAGCAAATAAAAATAGTTTAACAAGTTTTGCATAATAGCCAACAACATAACAGCGCCTGTCGGTCCGTCTGAACTTTTGAACCTGACGGGCATGCACCTTACTTCATACCAGTTACCCAAACTTAATTAGTTTAAAATTCTCAGGTTCGTGATTAAATTACCCAAAGTACACGAATCACTGTAATTCCAAAGTACATTCATTATGTTCGTACTAAACGAATTAAAACGTTTATCCAGTTAACAATCATTCATTCGACTTCCGTCAACAATATGTACAGAAATGAAATAAATGAAAAGAACAAGAAAGAAAAAATTGAACTGTTTGAACTCGACATTTTTATCGATACTTTCTTATCAAATCATTATTGCTGGAATGTCTTCTTTTAAATAATTAATTAAATAATCTTTAAGCAAAATTTGAGAACGATTTGTAAAGCGCATTAGAAATTGAACAGTGGCCTACCCAAAAAATAATATTTTGAACAGCATACTTCAACACGTACTTCAACACATAAAATCCAATTGCAGACTGTAAAAAGAACAAAATTTAAATGTCCGTTACTTGTACCAATCACAAAAATAAAAACAAAGATGCTAAACAACGATTATCAAAACGTCTAGCGATCATTATAAAAACATCACCATTCCTCTCCGAAATAGAAAATTTACCCACAATCATTGCAATCTCAAAACACTAATCATAATTTTAAGAACCAGCGTAATCGACAGCCACGAGCTTGGGCTAACATCCCGACCTTATTGAAGCCAAAAAGTTCGCGTCGAGCAAGCTACTTAAAAAGCCGTGAAAATCGAGATGGGAGTGATACTGGGCTGTATACCATCACCATCGCTTTTTAATCTATACCAGAAGCTATATTTAAAGGAACCTTCAAAAGTATCCATACAAAGAACGACTGGATCAATAAGACATATGTGAATGCTAGGCGGACGGCACAATAGTGCTAGGTGATAACATCGTCCTGCAGTGTATGTTATACTCCATTGTTCAGCACAGTGAAACCTGTGGCCTAACTCAGAGGGTGATCGTATACTGAAAACAGAAAATAGAAATAAATCTATCGGGGAATGGAGGGCGAGTGGAACAAGAGACGTCATATCCTTGGTGCTCTAGGTAATAAATAATGCATCCATAAAAAGGAGTTATGGGCCCGAATAGAGAAGGCTAGTGCTACTTTCTTACAAATGAAAAGCTTTTTTATTCATTATAATCTTACTTTGGAGTTGAGAATGAGAATAATAATATGCTACGCATTCTCAGTTCTCTTACATGGATGCTGCGAAAGCTGCTTGATCCAAGTACCGAGGGGAAGTTCGAGGCCTTTGAGGTGTGATATTTATCGGCGCATAATACACTTATCGGAAATCCAGAGGGATACAAATGAAGAAGTGCTTCGTAGAAGGGTAAAGCTAAGGGAACTTGTAAAAATCAAAGATAATAGGGGTATTCACGATGTTTGTAATAAGTTAACTCGTATTAACTCGATATAAGGACAGATCAGAAATTAACAAAAGAGATGTATTGGTTTGATTTAATTAACGCGTATTTAAAAATAAATATACGTATGAACAAAAAAATAACTGTTAAATTCATGGCTGCCATGTTGGTTACCTACGCCCTAACGGATAGCAATGTGACTTTTCGACCTAACATCTAACACTGGTCCTGTCCCAATGTTAACTAGACGATTCTAACAAGTTTACGTCATCATTTTTCTCGATCTAACAGGACCTAACGGCGTTAACACAAAGATCGTGAATACCCCTAGTAAATCACGGTACATAGGACATGTGACGCATGGAACCCACTATGAATTACTCAAGTTACTAATGCAGGGCAAAAGGGAAGCGTTACTTTGGAAGGAAGCATAACTCTTGGCTGAAGGTTTGGTTACAATGCTCGTGTGTGGCTGCGACGAACAAAGAAAAGTCACTGCTTGGATCACCAACCTTCAAAAGGAGAAGCAGGATTGAGAGAAGAACATTCTACACTGCACACAACTGCTGGACAACTTGACTATTGGACAAACCCAAAGAATCACCAGAATAAGATGCGAGAGAATAAATTCGGAACATTAAAAACTGGTATTAGAATGTTTTTATAAGATGAAAGAAGCAAAATAATCCATCGGGATGAATATATGTAAATATAAATATACTTCAAAAATGTAATTCAGGGAATATGAAAATATAAACACTATTTTCAATTAATTAATCTTTATTAAAGGTTTTGGTTGAGAAAAAAAGTCAGTGTCACGAGCGGGATTCGACCCACGACCCTCGGCTAAATAAGAAAGGAAAATTCGAAAGGTGGGGTTGAGATGGGAAATTAGTGTCCGAGCGGATCGAAGTCACGATAGCTCAAGTGGTAGAGAAGCGGCGAATTTAGGCGAAGATCGTTGGTTCGAATCCCGCGCGGGACACTGACTTTTTTTCTCAACCAATACCTTTCAAAAAGATTAATTAATATATTATTAATAGATAATTAAGATTAATCTGATTGGTCAATCGGACCACGAACTGTAATGGATAAACACTATTTTAAACCCATATCAGAGACGGAATGGCATTCTAGATCAATTTGTATCCTTTCCATAACGTAGATAGTGCAAACATATGCTAATGGCCTAGAGAGATTTATCAGATATAATAATTACATTGCAAATAGGCCATATCAGACCGGCTCTTGATCGGTAGCTGCCAGGAAATCCTTAACCGGCCGGCCTCGACACCAGAATGTGTCCCGCTCGCGATAACGTACAACGCCTTGTTCTGTTGACTGGTACTTTCCTATTATATATAAATTTAACTGGACGGACTTAATATCTGAAATCTTAAAAATGTTGTTTACAGATAAAATAAAAAATGCATTGGGATATGTAAGGCCTTTTAAATGGTGATGGAAAAAAAAGTTAACATGTTTTACTTTTTGTTAAAGTGGTAATTTGGATGATGATATTGATGAGAATACTGCAGCCTTCTAGCATTTGTACCTTCCTAGTTCCCTAATTCAGTGCAATCGACTCACTCCTTCTTCTCAGAAGTATTATGTCATTGACTGTTGCTTCTACAATTTCATTCCCTAGGTTTTTTGTGTAAGCTAAATTATGTCTCCATTGAGCAGTTGGTTCGCGTTCGAAGATAATACGGGTGGGTGTTTCTTCCTCCTCATTACATTATTTGCAAATGGGGTCATCATTATATTTATCCATGTTATGTATATGTTTTCTCAGATACCAGTGATCGACTAATTGTTTGACTTCTCTGACACTGGCCCTCTACATCTGCAGCAGTGAGTTTGCCAGTCTTGGTTTACCATAAGTTTGCTGTGCCTAAAGCCGCTAGTGTTTATCCACTTCTCCTTTTGTTTTATTTGGATCGATTCTCCGATGGAGGATCCTGTGTCTGTTTCTATTAACCCAAGTGTAAGTTCCGGCCTATGTATGATCTTGCATCCTCTGGCAAGTGCGTCTGCTTTTCAGTTACCCAAAATACCTTTCCGCACTGGCGGAACATATCAAGTTGTTGTGTTCCCCAGATTTTGGATGCATTAACTGACTAATTTTGTTGTGATTTCTTTCACGGTACTGGAATTTCCATCATCTTGCAATAGACTAAACGTTTACAGTAACGAATAGTTGTAAAATCCCTGTTTAAGGATAGTTCCCAAGCATTGGTAAAAAAAGTTCGTTTTCATTTTCCTTCGCTTTTTTGAAGACAGAATAGGCAATTTTCCTGTGTGAACTAGTTTTTTAGCTGTGTTAGATTCCAGCATGACTTAAATCAGATCTACTATGCTAATGGCATGTATTACATCGATGTATATCTCGTTTAATCATAAAAAGAAACGCCGTTTTGTTTTATCATTTAAGATCGCGATGCAATTAAAGCATTCGTCCTTGAAGTTAACAAGAGAGTAATCGAGGAATTGCTCTGATAAACGAGCCTTTTATAAATTCTGATGTTGAAGTTTCCGACGTCCGGGTGCCGGTGACTTTCCTCCATTTTTAATTATTTTCCGACGCCTTGTAAGCGGCCGCTATTTATCACAATTTTCCAAACTTTGGGGCCGACGGAACGAATCAATTCTCCTGTACTTCTGGAGTTTCACGATTTACATTTTCATTCCTGTCTGTTCTGAGTGATATCGAACGTCCGGATTGACCAAGCGCGTTTTATAAATGATACAGACCAGTCAGACAACGGACAAACCGGATTCAAGTTCATCTCAATAAATACTTCATAAAGCATTGACTTTTTAAAACCACAACTTAAGATAAACACATCGCGATAAACTTTGCCTAATTATTCATTAGAATCGTGATCACCTAAGCAAACTTTCACAGCATTCTTGCAAATCAAAAATCGATTCACATTGAATGTTAAATGTTTCATATTATGTCTATTTGTTTTACTTTTTATGCATATTCAAGTATTTTAAAGAATGTGTGGTGTTTAGTGACCGTTACTCAATGATTATTTGGAGGTCGGAGGATTGAGAGTGCCAGTCAACACGGCAGATAAGAATGACACATCTACACTGAAAAAAAAACTTTTAGCCCTGAAGATGATCTCAATAAAGATCGAAACGTCGCACGATAAAAAAAATGTTTTTCTAAAACCTACGTCACACCAGACCGCATCTCACGACCTCCAAATAATTATAAAGAATACTAGAGCATGATCACAATATTGTATCACTCGTAATTATTTCTTGTCGTTCTTCTTAAATAATTTTAAAATTATTATTAGTTGCCCGGAAAGGAAGGCATCATTCTCATCCTTATCAGTCGACAAAATCTTTAGTATTTTCATTTCTCTATTCTAGATTTTAGATGTTCAATGCGAATTTTATATCTATCGAGTGCCATGTCAAGAAACCGGTTTTACATATGACTTATAATTTGTTTTAATAGTTCATTTTTTTCAGGCAGATTCAGAGAGCTGGTCCTAGATGGGCACATTACTGGAATTATTACTTTTTATCTTAACACCTTCTAAAAATCGCTTCTGTTATCTTGTACATCAGATATGCGGAAAAGTAAACTTTTAAATATAAACGTCGTAATTTTCTAACTCATGACAACAACAAGTTAAAATAAAATCATACGTCCTAAACGAGAATTATTTCACGCATAGAAAAAAAATGCACATTAAAGTTAAAAAAAATCTTGTTCCTGCAATTGTTGATTTTTACATTAAAACATTTGCACGTATTTCATATTTTTAGCTTATTACGTCCAAACTGTTAATAATTTTTGAAAATTTCCTAATCGCCTGAAATGGGTGGTGTCATTCTCCTCGATAAGATTGTTGGGCTTTCTCATTCTTCTGTGTTAGAATCTTGAAATTCCGTGTTCATTAATGCCAATTCTAAAGGGTCCATCGAGCCTGCAGTGCAATGTCAAGAAACCTGTTTTAGCTCTGACTTATAATTTATTCGAATAGTTTATTCTATTCTCAGGCAGATTCACAGAATGTTCGCCCAGTGAGACTTATATTCAAAATGATTATTTTCAACCTGAACACCTGAAAATCTCTACGTTATAGAGTCAGGGAGAAGTAAATCTGCAAATCTAAAGTTGCCAATTTTCTAACTCTTGACAACTGTAAATTAAAATAAAAAATACAATAAAATAACGTAAAAAATTAATCTTGTGCCTACTGTTCCTCATTTTACATTAAAAAGACATTTTTAAATATTTCAGCTTTTAAGTTTGTCATTTCCAAAATAAATATTGTAAGCACAAGTGAACCGTCATAATGTACGGACATTTATTCTAATTTTTTTTTTCGAGCTGGTGTTTCATTTACTTTATGTGTGCATGTGTGGAGGTAATAAGACTCGTTTTTTACACTTTTGTTAGAGAGATGCGTTTCTCCTCATCAGTCGTGATTTTCTAAAATTTACAAAATTTCATACTGTTTTTCAATGCAATACTTTTTACATAATTTACGTTTTAGTGGTCAATTGACCAAGTTACATGTTTCAATTAATTATTCTTTCCATGTAAGGTCTTAGTTGAGATAAAAGAGTCATGAGCGGGATTCGAACGCACGACCTTCGGCTAAATACGCCGCTACTTTACCACCTGAGCTATCGTGACTTCGATCCTCTTTTCTTACATGTATATAATATATTTCTTTCTTATATATAATTAAATTAGTTTAACAATTGCTCGATCACACACCTCTCTTCTGATCCTGGAAAAACATGCAGAGGTCTGGGTCAAATGAGTAACGTCATTTGCACATATGATATAGGTTTTTTCATATTTCTTTGAGGCTTAACATAAATTTTTCAATTTCTGTATGAATTATTTTATGTTTCACGTATTAATTATTTTTACAGCTTTAATTTATATGTTTTCTACAGTTTTATATTTGTATTAATTTAATATTAAATGATTTTTATATAGTGTTAAACGATTTTCTATTGTTTGTATAATTTTTTTTCTTGTTGAATATTTATTTTAATATTTATTTTTGAATATTTATAAAAATGTTCTCTAACCAAATTAATTTATGATGTTCATTTTTTCTATCTAATATTTTTACCTCCTCACATTTTATGTCGTGTCCTATGTAGTTTACAAGTTGGCTTAAAGCTGTATTATCACATTTGTATTTTTAAGTTATTTTTATATTGGTTTATTCTTTTGTACTGTATATTGTATAAAAATTGTACAGTTTTCCCTATTTTTTTTTCATGAATTGCAGTTTATACATGACTTTAATATTTTTAGCTTATCAGTGAAGTCTTTTATGGGAGGCAAAATATTACATACTTTTTCTCTAATGTACTAATAGAAATTTTTAAATATTGTTTTTTGTTTACATATTTACATGGTTATATTTAAAGGGTGTAATTTGATAAATAAAACGGTAAAACCAAACCCAATTATTTACGGAACGTATTGAGCACTTGAAATTTTCAGATTGACTTAAACCAACGGGTATCAATCAATTAAACCCTTATATTTGATCCTTAGTGACAAGATGGACTGGACCTATGTCCCTTGCCGAACTTGTGAAAACTTTAGCACGACAAGAATCGGCTCATTATGATTATTGAGTAGCTAACATATTTCATATCGGCCATGAACCGATTATAACGATGTTAAAAATCTTCTTAAAAATAAACTACCAGTTTGTAACTTTCCCTGAGAGCCATTCAGCAGGAGTGTTTTCTCGCTTCGAAATAACTTCCTCAAACTGTAGAGGATCCACTAAATGTAGCTTATTTTGAAGGAGATACTTCAATTGAGGCCGAGAATATTTTTTGTAACATAGTTTTCACAATCTCGACTTTGTACTAAATGAATCTATTCTAAATAAAAAATCAAACAAATTAGCTTTTTTTAAAATTATTATTACAACAGCGCTCCAGCGCTTTACACAACGATAAAAATAACTAACTAAATTAATTTCAAGCGTCTCACCAAAACGGTAGTGGTTTTCTGGGTACCCGTCTGGATGCTAATAAAAGGACGGATGAGGCGCGTAAGGTCGGAACGTCCCAACCTCCAAACCTAATCACCCTAACCCCCCTCTGACGCTAATAATGCATTAAAAACACGACTAAAAAAAGTGGCAACGTCGGTGGGCCAGATCGGCAAAGAAGCTCATGAGTATCAAGAACATTGTCAAGTGACCCTGACTTGTAGAAAAGGGGTCATCTCTACCCGATTAAGAACAAGCCATGTAAGGTTGACACAGGGATGGATGCCTTTGAGACAATGCCCGTGTGTGTGTTAGATACGGAATAAGGTTGATCGAAGTGTCTCACCTAGTTGAAGGGTGCAATTCCTTGGCTCCATGTAAGAATACTAAACGATATGAGAATCGTGCTTGAGCACGGCAACTAGTATTATGGTCCCCTGTTCCGATTTTTTAATGTTGGATTCTACTGTATATAATACTGATAGTTTTGTGTCCTTAGCGTGAGTTGAGGCTGAATGCATTTATTGCATGAGTTGAGGGTGAATGTACTTATTAGCGTGAATATGTACTGTGAGAGAGTCGATGGTGTAAACTAATTACCCATAGACCAACTATTAGGTAAGTTAAATAACTCCATTACCAACTGTGTGAATGGCATGGTAATAAGGAAACATACATTTAAGAGAGAGAGAGAGAGAGAGAGAGAGAGAGAGAGAGAGAGAGAGAGAGAGAGAGAGAGAGAGAGAGGGAGAGGGAGAGGTAGAAAGATACATAGATAGAGATAGATAGTTAGATAGGTAGATAGAGAGAGAAAGAGAAAGAGAAAGAGAAAGAGAGAGAGAGTGAGAGAGAGAGAGAGAGGGAGAGAGAGAGGTAGAAAGATACATAGATAGAGATAGATAGTTAGATAGGTAGATAGAAAGAGAAAGAGAAAGAGAGAGAGAGTGAGAGAGAGAGTGAGGGAGAGAGAGAGGTAGAAAGATACATAGATAGAGATAGATAGTTAGATAGGTAGATAGAAAGAGAAAGAGAAAGAGAGAGAGAGTGAGAGAGAGAGTGAGGGAGAGAGAGAGGTAGAAAGATACATAGATAGAGATAGATAGTTAGATAGGTAGATAGATAGAGAGAGAAAGAGAAAGAGAGAGAGAGAGAGAGAGAGAGAGAGAGAGAGAGAGAGACAGACAGACAGACAGACAGACAGACAGACAGACAGAACGATATCTGACCCCGGATTACCAACACCCGAGGTGGATGATTCTTGAGGCCTGTAATTTATGGGAAATGTAAATGTAAATGCATGAGGAGATCCTAGAATATATGTATACTATATTTATGTATACTATGCATACTTTATATCGATAATTATAAGGTAATCACGATATTTATTTTGCTTTTTTTTCCAGTGAGGGTTAACAAGGAAAATACTTGGATGGCGGTCCAAAATCCTTATCTAATGACATAGGGTATTAAATCAAAATAATTGATTCATTATCGGTGCCGGTCTTGTTGGCGTTATTTAACCGTCAGTAAATTTGATCATAAACATGTAATTTCAAATACTGTCTACAGTCAACAGTTTAATTTAAATGAATGTCGAACCGTAGGTTTGGAATGAAGCCCATTTTCAAAAAGCGCCGAAAACTAGTTCTCCCTTGAATTAGGACCATTTTGAAATATAGTCTTATAACGTGGCCTCTAATTCAGTCGAGTTCTTTTGTTCAGTAGGGTCTTGAGCCTTTTAAGATTAATTGGGTTCCGAATCTGCCCCATCCATCAGCGGACGAAAAAGAAGATGAGCCACAGTAAGAAAGGTGGCGGAGCCCTAAAAGACGCTATTAGTCAGTCGGAAATGGAGTAATTCATTACAGGCTATCAATAACAAGGGCGGACAGGAGAGTAGTAACTACTAGTAGCCAATCATCACGAGGACTCGGGCACTGATTGTTTTGACACGGATACTCTTCCTGATTGATGGCGGAGCAAAACGCCTTATATCAATGTCACATTACATTTCAATATCAATGGTCTTGATTGTAACGTTGGAACAATATGATTTGTTATAAAAATCATACAGAATGGAATTTCTTCCTTGTACCTATTCCTGTCACTCAGGGGCCATTTATCATGTTTCAAATCAAAAGCCTAATGATCCAAAATAGCTTGACAATGAATTTAGGCCAAAATTATCTAACAGATCGGTTACCCGAACACGCCTATATAAATATAAATTTAGATCACAAAGTAATCATCTTTTATTAAACAATCAATATTATCCTTGACAATTTGTCTGTACGTACATTAGTAAACGTATTGAGAATCATTAAAATCTGATCGACTAAACCCCAAGAAAAATTAGATACCCGATAATGAGGTAGAATGGAGATTATGTGACCGCGGTGATAAACCACAACATCCTACTAAGTTCACTAGTTTTAGTGGTCCGCTTGACCAATTAATATATTACAATTAATTAAGGTTTTTAGTTGAGATAAAAAAGTCAGTGTGACGAGCGGGATTCGAACCCACGATCTTCGGCTAGATACGCCGCTGCTCTACCACTTGAGCTATCGTGACCTCGATCCACTCGGACACTAACTTCCCACCTCAACCCCACCTTTTGAATTTTCTCTCCTTTTTGCCATTTTTCAAATGTTGTGTAATCTATTTGTTCATGGGCAACAAATGAAGTGGCCACGGAGAGCTTTAGTGAAGGTACACTTCATTTTTACTTATTAAATTCTTTTTTATATAAAATTTTTAACTCAACTGAAAACGTGTGGGTATGTCTGTAAATGTGTGGTGATCAGCTGAAAACCTTAATTAATTGAAATATATTAATTGGACAAGCGGACCACTAAAACTAGCCAATTTAATAAGTAAAAATGAAGTGTACCTTCACTAAAGCTCTCCATGGCAATTTCATTTGTCGCCGAGAATCAAATAGATTACACAACCTTTGAAAAATGGCAAAAAGAAGGGAAGATTCAAAAAGTGGGGTTGAGGTGGGAAGTTAGTGTCCGAGTGGATCGAAGTCACGATAGCTCAAGTGGCAGAGGAGCGGCGTATTTATCCAAAGTTCGTGGGTTCGAATCCCGCACGTGACACTAACTTTTTTATCTCAACTACCTTAATTAATTGAAATCCCACTAAGTTTTAAATGACTGCAAAAGTGACAACGAAATCACGAAAAACTCAAAAACAGATTAAAATACACATACCTACAAAACCAGTGATGGAACTGGGTCAGGATTTTGTGGGATTGTGGTATAATACATCATACGGAGAAATTGATAACAAATCCTGATGAGAACCAATAACCAATCAGTTTTAAATCATTATCTTGTAAACACGTCACATCTTGTCAGTCAATTCATCCAAAACCTCCTAAATCTTGCAAAATATAATAACCTAATATTTTAATTCACTGTGTACAATGAATGTTTGGGTAAAGAGCAAGCAGACAAACAAGAGACCCTACAAGACCAGTATTAGTGACGAGATTAAATAAATCTATTAAAACGATAAAGAATCCCTGTCATACAGCTTAACTGCCCGTCGAGTGTCATGGACGAGGGGTCAAATCACTTTAGAATACATTTTTTATACTCTTATCAAAGAAAAAGTCACAGGCTGTGCTGGGATTCGAAACCAGGACCTCTTGCGTGACAAATAAGAGTCGGACACCCTAACCACATGGCCACTACAATTGTAAGGACCTCTATTTTAGAAATACAACCCCCCCTCATCAGAAGCCAAAGGCCGTCGGTTCGAATCCCGCTCGTGACTCTAGCCTTTTTCTCTCAACCAAGTCATTAGATGACAAGTATAATTAATTAAGTACTATATAGTGTTTCGAAATAATAACTGGTGGATGTAATTTTCTGAAATCAGGTGGCTCTCATCGAATGTTTTAAATGATGATTTTGAAACCTTTCAAATTTCTCTCTAGATGCTATGTTTATGCTTTTAAAGTGAAAAAAAAGCTGAAAAATTTTAATAAAAGTTGAACCATTAACCGATTTTCTAACTATATTTATAAGATGAGTTTTAGAGTAAATTTTAAATATTTGTCAGCTTGAGAAGAAACTTGACATGAAACTTTTTGATGCTTGAATTTTTAATTGTTAGTGTATTCTTTACTATTTGATTTTTACGTTTGTTCACTACTGATCTGTTTTGTAAATTTTTTGTTAGACCCGTAAAAAATAAATACATAAATAACAAAACAATAATGTAAGATATCACAGGTAAATTTTCAAATTACACATATACTTTCCCTAAGAATGTTCAACATATATTTTAATCTCATAGTTATTTATGCTTTTAGATCAGCTTTTTTTCAGTTTTTTCCTTTCCCATGCATCTGTTGGGAAAGAGAGAAGAAAGAAATAACGACATGAGTACGGACGTGACTCTCAGTAAAGCCTTTCTATTTTTTCCACTCCAGGACAAAAGTTTATTGTTACTATTTGCTGTTTAAGGTTTAAAAAAATTGTACCGTTTTCTCCGGTACTTTCTAAAAAAATTATTATTATACTTTCTTCAAGTAAATTTTACCTACCATAAGTGCAGCTGCTTTTGCTCAGTGATGTGTTATCATTTTATTAATTTCCTTATTCATGCTAAGGATAAGCAAGGAAAACCGGCCGTTCAAAGCTCAGTAATCAAATTGCTGAATATTACGTGTTAAACTTAAGCAACTTCGATTCTGCCAGAGCTTATGATCTTTTCGTTAATATCAGAGAGATTAGCTGGTAAACCCCGTTAAAACTGTGTAATAATTATGCTGTTAATAGAATTATATGTTAGTACTTGCAAATTGTATTTTAACAATTAGCAAAGTTAGAGTTAAGTAGTTAGCTATAATCGAGTTATTTGGACGCTAGTGTATTCTAGTCCATATTTAACTTTCTCGGTATCTTCCATCATTTTCTATTTGCAGATCACATAATATCAATTATACATATTTATTTAGAAATCGTGATTTCTAAATAAATATCGATTAATGGTCACTAATCATCACACACCAATTATACAATTAATAGTTTTGTAAATATTTTTTTGAGTCGTTTAAAATTTGTTTTTATCTTCTATGATAATCCACCATTTCGATGTTTATTTTTTAATTTGTTTAAACAAACTGTTGGAAAAGCTAATTTTACATGTTCATAGCTAAATTAAGATTGTTCATAAAGCAAGAAATTAACGTTTTCCCCTTTCAAAAGAGATGATAAGAAAAATGATATATTGTTTCTGAACAAATATTATCAGAAGAAGGTATATCATGAAGATGAAACGTGACTTTTAGGATCGAACTAGCGAGATTCATCGTGCTAAAGCGAAATCCTGATACGATATCTGCCAGCTTCTCATCTAAGGATTCATATACCAAAGATCTGATTGTCTGAAACCCCCGATTTCAACTGAAAAACCATTCACGTAATAATTTCTTTATATTGGTTTCTTCCGGGATTATTGTAAGGAATAAAATATGCTAGGGTTTGGTTTGACGATATTGATTGAATCTTATGTTCATAAAATAGTTGAATAGTAAAAGCAAAATAAAGAAACTTATTTTAAGTATTATAATTACGACAGTAATGGCGAATTTGACTATTTAAAAACTGTAATGTCTAAATAAAATTTTACAGATCGTCCCTGACATGTAAACTCATCAAATGTGAATATTACCGAGGCTGTGTGTGTATTCAACCAATTTTAAAACCATCCAAGTACGCCTGGTCAAGAGGGTAAACTGCGTCCAAATACATCACATACACACGCACACGCACGCGCGCGCGCGCACACACCATTTGCTGGGGATTACGTCTCGGCCGAGATTTATGTGACCAGATACTGGGTGATCGCGCGAAAGGAGAAAGTGTTCAATCCAGTTGCCCGTAAACGCCGAACAATAAAAAGTAAGCGAACCCAGCAAAAATAAGCAAACAGCCAAATCACTAAAACAAGAGAAGGAAAAATAGTCCTAAGGACTTGAGAAGAACCAGAACATTGAAAAAAATAAGAAATCACCCGATGTTCACGAAAAGCTTGATTTTCCGACGGACTAGGAGAAACGATAGTGTCAACTCTGTACACGTGTTTATTTGTGTACCTGCACGTACGATTTGAGCTTATATAAATCAGTCATCAGTAAAACCTGTCAATTCAATTTTATAACCACTTCTTTCAATTAATTATTCTTTCTATTAGGTTTTGGTTGAGATAAAAAAGTCAATGTCACGAGCGGGATTCGAACCCATGACCTTCGGCTAAATACGACGCTGCTCAACCACCTGTGCTATGACTTCGATCCTCTCGGACACCAACTCTCCCTCTCAACCTTTTATCTCAACCAAAACCTTACATAGAAAGAATAATTAATTGAAAGAAGTAACTTGCTCAATTGACCACTAAAGCGTAAAAAGGTTTTATAAATACTATGATAAACCTTTATAAACTGATTTGTAAATTATGGAAAAATGTGAATGTGTCCATTTTATAATTAGAGGTGATCAATTTCCAGAATTTCTAAAATTCTGAATAGTACAATTCTATGCATGTAACACATTCTTAAATTTACGATGAACTGAAATGCTGTTTGGTAGTATACCTTTTGAAATATTAATGGCCATTTTTAATTATTTGAAGGAAAATCTAACAACGGTATAGAAATGAAAAGAATTATTTTTCGCCGATATGTGCGACAGTTTAATTTATTTTAATAATACAGTGTTTTCCGTCGTTTTTTAGAGGGATTCCCTGCATAGATAGGCAACGAACAAAAAATCAGCAAACTTTTTATAAAAATATTTGTTAATTACAACGAACAACCCTGAGCACTTTTTCAGGGTTGAAGGTTTATATTTCAATTTATTTTCCCCTAAGGCTTTGTTCAGTGTTATTACAGTCTCGTTTTTACAAAGGTGGTATATACTCTTCTTTCTTCCCTTTATTACTTTATACACTGGTTTTATTTCTGAGGTAGAGGCAAATAAAGCGATAGTAAACAAAAGGTACTGAGATCATTACGATTCTATGCCCGTACATCTGTACCCGTTTACAGTACATAAACGGATTGGGTGACGTCTTATTGAGGCCCCGCCAACGAGGAAAATGGACTTCAGATTCCGGAAAATATATTTCCAGCCTGTTCCCCTCACAATAAAAGGGATAAAATTACTGCCAACGCATAGCAAAACATAAAAACTGGCCCTGAAAAGGCAATATTCACGCTGGGGCGAGGGGATAATTGAATTGTGGGTAGTTCGAAGGGGTTGGATGCTGCCGAGGATTTACCATCCCTCGGGACTCCGGGAATGAAGGATAAGGGGATCCGGGGCCACTGCCCCCTCAAGATACTCAACAGACATATTGCCGACAGAGCCGCTACATCCCTCTTTACGCCCCGACAAACCGTAAATATAAGCAAAATATTCAATCGAATCATTGTGCTTCGCTCGGGGACCAATCTTCCCCCCAAATCTCTATTTTCCATGTCTTTAAGTGATTCCAAACCCTTTTCGATTTGTTTACCGTTCCTTTTCAATATTTGGACCAATCAAAACAAATAGATTTATAATCATTTAAATTTAACTATTCCATCAAAATTATCAACCGACTAAAGCCTATATGTTTACTTGTTAAACGTCTTTGGTCTACATTATAATCCAAAAATTTAGTCAAAGATTTAAAGTATTATATTTTTATATCATTTTCGTATTCTTTTTTCTTCTTTTCTATTATCAGTAGTCTTTATTAAGTCTTGTGTTGACTATGTGTGAAATGATCCGAAAAAACTCAAGGTTACTATTATCGTAATAGTTATAATATATTTTTTTATTCTGAATCAGATAAGATTTTGGTCAATATGACAACAAGAAAACACCTTTATGTAAGGTTTTGGTTGAAATGAAAAAAGTTAGTGACACGTCGTGGGATTCGAACCCATGACCTGCGGCTCTAACCAAATGTACTATCGTGACTTCGATGCATTCTGACATCATGGTAGCTCAAGTGGTTAGAACGGCGGCGTATTGAACCGAAGGTGGAGGGTTCGAATCCCGCTCGTGACACCTACTTTTTCATTTCAACCAAAACCTTACATAAAATGATTAATTAATTGAAATAAGTAATTTGGTCAATCAGACCTCTAAATGTAACGGCGGAGTGGTTAAAGCCGGGAACACACTTACCCGATGCTATGCCATGCGACGCTACCCGACGCCTTGCCACGTTTTGGTGGGGTGTGCACATCTATCCGACGCAAGCACACGTTATCACAATAATCACTATCACAATCGCAACGCATCTTTTGTTCTTAATGCACTATTTTGAGCAAAACCCTGTAATAAATTGTTAGTTAAATTTTATGAGCACAACCATCTAATAAATTGTTTGTTAAACTTAATTGTTTTAAATAAAGATCATAATTAAACAATGTTTATAAAAACTTATGCGTTTTTGATCTCGTTTAATTTGGTTTACATTAAAATAACATGTAATTAATATAACGATAAAAGTACATGTACTTAGTTTGAAATAAACTACAAAAAATATGAGTGACCTCTTCTGATGCTACCCGACATTACAAAATGGTGTAATTTTACGAGCAAAACTATGAAATAAATTGTTAATTAAATTTTTATGAGCAAAACCGTGTAATAAATTGTTCCAATTTTAGTATATGTACCGCCGAAGCGAGCACAATAAATTGTTAGTTAAATTCATTATATCAAAAAATCGTCTTCCGGTGTTTTGATTAATTTTCTACCAAACCATTAAAATTAATTTTTTAAATAAAAACTAATTAATTTTTAATCACAGTTAATTTGGTTTATATTAAAATAAGTATGTTGTAATTAATATAACTACAATAATACATGTAGTTTGAATAAAAATATGAGTGTCCGGTTCTTTTGTCTTCGACTGTACTCGATGCTACCCGACGAAAATCTGGACAGTGGGGATCGCAGAGTATCGGGTAGGTTAGCGTGGTATAGCATCGGGCAGATGTGCACGGGGGTAATGCAACCTTATGGAAAATCGAAGTTTGGATTTGCGTCGGGTAGCATCGGGTAAGTGTATTTCTGGCTTAAGGCGTCAGACTCTCGGCTAGTAGATCCCCGGTCGTGGGTTCGATCCCCACCGTCGCCTCTGGACTTTTTTCTGACGAGTAAGGGGACCGGTGGCCGGAATTGAAAGAAATTGACACTGCGCTCATCAATGGTAGGGGCGAGATCAGATCTCAGCGACCCCGAATATGGTCCCAACCCCCTTCAAAAATGAGTTTCTTCGATGGCACACCGGGGGCTCAAATTCATAGGCACGTTGGGAGCCCCCAAAACTGGAGACAGGGATAAAGTACAATAAGCTGAAGTATACTGTTGCAGAACTCAGGGGAACTCCATATGATCCACCAACATTAGCTTCATACTGTGTTTGATTAAAACTGGGCGTGTTTTTAGTTCGTTCGTCATGTTGATTCGTAAGTCGTACCAAACTTATTAACATATGTTAAACTTGGCGGAATCTTGCCGTGATGGTAAATCTTGTGGGTTTGTGTGTATATATTGTTTATCATATATCATATTATATTTATTAAGAGGAACGAAAGTCCTAGAACCTTTGGTTTACGAAATCTCGATAAATTAAATCATTTAACAAATAAAACAAATCAAAATTTCATTAGCAATAAATTGAATAGTTTACACACAATCACAAATTTATTATTTAGAGTGTAGGATTTTTAAAAATATAGGTTCATTATGTTACATTTTGCTTGTCATTTATAACGTTATATAATCATCTAGTAATACCCAGGCGTGTATTAGAAAGTCCAATAAAGACTTTTCAGTGATCCTGTTCTAAACATGGCACCGAAACCGTTCAAGTGGTGAGAAACAGGTACAATGAATAAAAGAATTGTTAAGAAATAGCTTTGCAACATTTTCCCCATTAAGTCCCTTTAAGGGGAGCGTTGAGCGTGTAGACAATGGTATTGTGCGACCTTCTAAGACGTTAATTAACCAGGGGCTGATATTCTATTGTGATGCGTCTCAAAGCATCCCGGTCTACACGTGGGTGAAATCGTAGAAATTAATTTACTCTACAAGGAGTGCGGTTGTTTGAATGTCATTGCCTCAGGTAGACCTTTCCCTGCCACGTGACACAGGCATTTCCTTTGCCCTTTAGACACAAGTCGCGGAATTTTATGATAATGAGAAAGCGCAGTGGATTTTTTTTTTTTTTTGTTCCGAACATTTAAGAGTTCAGGGCAGCAGAGTCGGGATGCATGAGAAAAAAATAAATGAAGAGAATAATCCTAAAAAAAATTATACGAAAATTATGAAAATGGAACAGAATTTAATAACTATAGGCTATTAGTTGTGCGCTGAAACCATCTTTTCCCTTCGTGAAGGAATTTGCTTTCTTGTTTAGTTCTACTTGGTTTGAGCAGGCTTTTGTTCACCCTATTTTCACGTTTCAAACGTGGTTCTATGTTTAAATTACCCTCATTCTTCAAACATATCTGTTAATTACCAAAAAGACAGTTGTGGCATTCCTTGAATTCAAGCGTGCATTATGTATATCATCTTGCATTTATATGTAGGATTTATATATAAAAGGTAACGGAAATATGTCATTTGTTAAATAATATAGTTAAGGCGCATTTTTTCCTTTATATTTTATCGTAAATTACGAAGTCTCCTCCCCCCTTTTTTTCTCTCTCTTAATTATATATTTCAATGTTTGATTTATGTTTGCATGCATTAAGTTTATTATTATTTTACACATGTATCGGGGATAAATCATTAATTTTGTTCAAATAATTGTTGATAACGCGATCCATAACGGATTAAGCGGACAAAACAAGAAAGGATTAGCCGTTATCGCGGACCCTTGATCCAGAATGAGACATCGAGAGGCAGTATTTGCGCAACTTTAAAATACAGAACATCTATTTCCCGTACATCGGCCTATCTATTGCTATATCGATTTCGTCACGTCCCATCGTCGATCCCTGTACCATCAGGGACCACCGCCGAAAAGATCGGAGAATCTACGGTTTATACCGTGACGTCCCTAGGCTTTATTTTCTTTTGATCTTCTTCATCTCATCTTTATTTTTTTTCTTCATCGTCGTTTCGTCTGGTTTTATTCATCACCCGTGGCTTCTTCATCATATGTGGCTTCTTCATCATTTGCGACTTCACATCTTCAATTTTCATACCTGCTTCGCCATTTCACCTCATTTTTTTTTTTTTTTTTTTTTTAATAAACTATGCGAACTATGAACTAGGCGTTATGAACTACATGCCATGTGACAATTCATATATGTGTTCAAATTTGGGGGGTTATTGTGAAAACAGGGCCAGAGGCGACGGTGGGAATCGAACCCACGACCGCGGCGTGAGAGTCTCCCATGCTAACCACTCGGCTACCGCGGTCCCGGTTCATCCTTAAGTTTACTTTATTTTATTATTATTTTATCGAATGCAAGTTTATTCGTTACGTTAATTTAATTCATAGTTAATGTGCACGTCTTTACATGAGTAATATTATTATAGTCAATTTTCATTCATTTCTTTTCATTAAAATTTAATCATTTTCATTTTGTTTCAATCTGGTCAATCGAATACTACGATCTGGTCAAATGATCGTAATTCAAGTTGTTTAATTTTAATTTATATATAGATCAATAGAAAATTCAATTCAAATCAATAGAAAAAGGTTTATTTTTATTTTATCTGTTCTTGTTTTATGTTTTTAAATCATGTAAGAATACATTTATTTTATATTTTATTATAACAATATATTCTTTATATATTTATAAAACCATATTATTTATAGTTTTATCCGTATATATGTGTGCATGCCATCTATTCAAATTTTAGGTATTTTTCATTTATTCAAAAGATAAAAGGGTAAAGGAGAGTTAAATATTCTGCATAACTATCTTCAATTTAATAACAATATATATTTAATTTATTCATCTTCTCTGAATTTAATTGAGATCTGGAAAATTAATCCCCACATTGAACCAGTGGGATATTGGGTAAGGAAATCGGTATTTCAAATTAACGAAAGCCCTTCCCCTCAACAATAACACTCAAGTAGCATCAACATAACCATTATTCTCAATGAAAAAATTTCCCTGGTAAAACTGTTCAAGCTCAAGCTTTGCACATTTTCACGTTCAAATTTTAACTTCATGGCATTTTTGAAAATCCTAGAACTTGAAGACTGAATAAACATCATTATCAGTTAAATACTACTTAAATCTCTTTGTACTTCTCATAGATTTTAACTTCGTGACAGTGCTAAAAACCGACAAAATCATTAAACCTCGTTTGCAAATGACGCCCATGGACATCTTCTTAAATGATACATCGTTCAGCCTCATTAGTTAAAGTTACACCTGCTGAAACCCCTTTAGCATTTGCCCTAGCCTCTGTCCACCCGAACAATTTTAACTTTATAATATTTTTAAAAATCGACGATATCAGTTAACTACGTTAGCAGATGATGATATTGTACTCTTTCTTAAATGAAACATTCAGCTTAAGTCTTAAAAGTATACTCGGTACAATCTCTCTGGAATGTGCCTTATCTTCTTTCCACTCGAATAATTTTAATTTCTAGATATTATTATCTGGAAATCATGATATGCCGTCTAGTGTGACGTATGGTTTAGAAAAACATTTTCTTTATCGTGCCAACGTTTCGATCGTTACTGAAATCATCTTCAGGTCCTGGGATGTATAAACATTGTTTAAATTATACAAATACATGTAAGACGTGAAAAAAGTGAATTTATACAATGCTAGAAATTTTTAACTCAATCAAAGTATTGTGTATCGTGGTAAGAGTGCCAGTGATAAATTGATGTTTTATGTTTACATACGTTCTTCAAAATCCAACTTTATATCCGCACCTATCTTCAAATAATCATTAACTAACGGTGTCTAAACACCACACACAAAACATAGTTGTCATTATGTATTAATTTAATACATTAATGGGCAAATTTAATGCACCACTCAATTTTGAACTTTATGTTATATCCATTATCCTTCTACTTTAGTTACAGGTAATGAGGAGCTACCCTAGTAAAAATAAACAGTAAATATTGCTTGTTTACGTCCTATGTTTACTGATTAATCTCATTTGCACAAAAAGAAACGTGTGGTGTTTTTTGACCGTTACTTGATGATTATTTTGAGGTCTTGAGATGCGGTCTGGTGTGAGGTATGTTTTAGAAAAACATTTCGGTCTTTATTGAGATGATCTTCAGGGCTCAAAGTGTTTGTTTTCCGTGTGTACACACAAGAAATACAGTAGGGATGGAAAAACGTTTTTATATGAAAAGTGGTGGGATCTTTAATTTTGTAAAAAAAGTGTGTGAATTGTTTTATAGTTTTCCTCATACAAAAACGTTTTTGTATCCCTACTTCCTTCTCTACCCATTCAAAATCCAGCGTATAAAAACGTAGAATATCAGTATCCCACTGGCACTCTCAGCATGACACACAATAATGACACATCTGCACAGAAAACAAACACTTTGAGTGAGTACAAATATTTTGATTGAGTCTAAAATTTCTATCATTGTATAATTCATTTTTTTCATATCCTATAATGTATTTGTATAATTTAAACAATGTTTATAAATCCCAGACCCTGAAGATGATCTCAATAAAGATCGAAACGTTGGCACGATAAAGAAACTGTTTTTCTACACCTACGTCGCATCAGACCGCATCTCATTATCTCCACATAATCATTAACTAACTAATAATAATTAACTAAGCACCACACATTTCTTGATATTCCTCAAAATCCAACGCCACATTTAGAGGTGACCAACAATGGTCCACCAGGTGCCAACATTTCACTCCTTCTTTACAAATAACTTTCTTCCGATACGTTTACTTTCACATATTCGTCAAAATCCGATAACCTGAGTAAGGTTTGCATATGATAATCGTTATCCTGCAATACACAGACAGATGAATTGTACAAACGTGAGGAATGGTAGCATAGTAATCAGGAAATCTTCTTTGTCCACTTAAAATATTATCAAAACCCTTGTGTATCCCACAATTCATAGAAATTCGCACCTACTTATCTTTCCCCAAAAAGAAAGTTGGTCTTAGTATAGATTGATATATGGAGCAGTCTTGCTCGGATATATACCTATAGATTGGTGTGTACGTCTCTACATCATTTACCAAACGTATCAGGCGATCAGAAAATTTTTAATCAAGTTATTCCAAAATCCTTTTTTTTAACACAGTAAACGCTCAATGCTTCATAGACATAGTAAAATGGATGCTTATTGATCTGCAGGTGCCAACACTAGTTAACTTTATTCATGACCAACTAGAATGGTTGTCCAAAGTTGATTAGTAAGAAATAAATTGTCTTTTCAACAATAGGAATTGACAATCCATTCCTATTGTGGGAAAGACTATTTCTTATCAATCAACTTATTATGGGGTACCGCAAAATTAGAATTGACATTATCAAAAAATTAGGTTTTACAAAGTTTCACTAGTTTTCATGGTCCGCTTGACCAATTAATATCTTTCAATTAATTAAGGTTTTTAATTGAGATAAAAAGTCAGTGTCACGAGCGGGATTCGAACCCACGACCTTCGGCTACATACGCCGCTACTCTACCACTTGAGCTATCTTGACCTCGATCTACTCGGACACTATCTTCCCATCTCAACCCCACCTTTTGAATTTCCCCTCCTTTTTGTCATTTTTCAAATGTCGTGTAATTTATTTGATTCTCTTGATCTTTGATTTTCTGTTCTGTCTTAATTAATTGAAAGATATTAATTGGTCAAGGGGGCCACGAAAACTAGTGAATTTAATGTTAAAATGAAGTACATCTTCACTAAAGCTCTCCGTCGCCATTTCATTTGTCGCGAGATGAATCTCGCCATCATCGTAGCATCATCGTTTAAAATTGCTTTCTTGCTAACTAGATTTATTTAAGACGAGTTCCTTTATATTGTTCAAAGTTTTATTGTTTATGTTTACCTCGGTATGAAACGGATGAACAAGAATCCTTGTTGACAGCGCTATTCTAGGATTTAAAGGTTCTCCAATATTTAAATCTACTCTAAGTTCTGGACAATAATGTTTTCCGGACATTTACACGTTCAACCCGCTTGCTGAATATTCAGATTTATTAAGAGGAATCGGACAATGTCGACCTTAAACACCTATGACACGGATGAGATTGCGAGATTTTAGAAAGGAAACCCTTGCAACAGACCCTGTGTTTTAACGAAATATTTTTTTATTTAACTTTAAAGATAGGAGATAACAATTATATTTTTTAGCTGAATCGTTTTAATAGAAAAAAAATTAAAAATTGGCCAGGGAGGAGCGAGATTTAACATATAATCAGGTCTTTGTTTTAGAACTGACTATCGACTCAGTTTCAAATTTACATAAACTGTCACTGTTCTCATGTTTTATTCTAAATATTTCTAAGTATATTACACATCCTCAGTTTCTGGAGATGTTAACTAAAACGCAAGAACGTTTTTTTTGTAATATATGCAAAATACAGTCTGATAGATATATTTCCAAGGGTGGATTTATTGCAGGGTAGAATATATTACGGGAGGTTTAAGTGGGTGGGCCCTAGACGATAGCTTTAGGAGATTTAAGCTCTTTCACATCATGATTTACACAAGTTTTCTCATATAAAATAAAAATTCGATATTCCATTGTTTCAGACTTGAACGGAGGGAAATTGGTTCTCGAGGGATGGAATTTTTCAATCGGGTCTCATTCATATTTAAAAATCATTGTAATTATGTGGCTAAATTGGCTCGAAAACGTTTTCCCCATCTGCGCTTCCAATACAGGCACGTATTGGATTCTGGTAATATGGTATTTTAATTTATTTTTTTGCTTAGAAATACTTGCTCTACTTTTAATATTTTTTTAAATTTAAAACATTGATTCGACGGCTCTATCAATCACCGAATCGACAATTTTGTATAAATTGCAAGTTTTCATTTTATTCCGATTATCAAAAAGTCTGAAGTCTAACTTCACAAAATTCAAACCATTTGTGCTGTTTTAAAAGAATAAAGATTTTGTGGTAATAAAAGGTCATATCTAGAAACCATCCCTAACCATTACATACTGCAAATGTTTGAATATTCGCGGAAAAAAGAACCGGCCCACGTCAGATGCGGGAATGAGATTGGACGGAAAATCTGATGGCACTCTTTTTTTCAAGTTTCAAAATTGTTACCCTTAAAATTCCACTAATAAATAAATACTCGCATTTGCGTGATGCAGTTGTTTCCTTAATAAATACATTATTATATTGCGTGGTCCGATTGACCAAATAACTTCTTTTAATTAATTAATCTTTATGTAAGTTATTGGTTGATATGAAAAAGTCAGTGTCACGAGCGGGATTCGAACCCACGACCTTCGGCTTGATACGCCGCTACTCTACCACTTAGCTATCGTGACTCCGTGCGGACTCCGGTACGTTAAGTTGAGTTATGTCCAAATAATTTATGATATTCCGAGCAATTGTAATCGTCGGGCAGGTCCTTGGCAACTCCTCTTAACGTTTGATGGAATACATAAAATTCGGTATAGGGCGCATCGACCACCCTTAACATATTTCTTCCCATCTCGAGTTTGCCCTACTAATTATATTAATCCTTACATGATTAGCGGTCATAATTGACCGCATTGATTATTTCAATTAATTATTCTTTTTATATAAGAATGATAATTGGATGACATGAAAAAGTCAGTGTCACGAGCGGGATTCGAACCCAAGACCTTCGGCTCAATACGCCGCTACTCTAGACACATTAGCTATCATAATTTCGTCTGTACTAGAAGTCTAGTGTAGAAGTCAGCCCAAGGTCATGGGTTGGAATCCTGCTCGTGACATTAGCTTTTTCATCTCGACCAAGACCTTAGAATAATTAAATAACAATAACAATAAAATAATAATTAACTGAAACTTTTAATTATATTAACTATTTTTGGTGGTCCGCTTGACCATTTAATAACATTCAATTAATTAAGGTTTTTAAGTTAAGACAAAAAGTCAGTGTCACGAGCGGGATTCGAACCCACGACCTTCGGCTTGATACGCCGCTGCTCTACCACTTGAGCTATCGTGACTTAGTGCCACTGGCTTTTTATCTGAACTTAAAAACGTTAATTAATTCAATGGTTATAATTCTATCATATGATCTGGAAGGTATGGGTTGAGATAAAAAAGTCACTGTCATGTATTATGAAAACATAATTATTTCAAATTAATTAGTTAGTTATATAAATAAACTGCAGTATAGTAGGATGCACATAAAATTAATTTTACAAAAACTCATTTAATTAGTTGCGTTGCCTTTAAACTAAATGTACATAGCTACTCTTAAATGTGAATCAAATATCATAAGTATATTCAAAGAAAAATTGGCTTTATTCATGATTCAAAAATTAAAAATTTATGGCATTACTTTCTTTTTATAAGTTATTTTTGACACTGAAGTAAACTTTTTTCACATACAGTTTAAGTTATAGGCTTTATATTTTACAAAGTACTTCTGAATTGATAAGTATTTTTAAATTCCTTGGATCTGGCGAGATGTATTTAAAGAAATGTCTTTGTTCAAAAAGAGTCAAAACAATGAAGTTTGATCGGCAATAAATTTGACCGATATCGTATGAAATGTTTCTTCGTTAAAATGGCGGATTCTCTCTATACTTACTTGGCCGTAAACTTCTCCCAAGCAAGTTGACATAGATTCCCAAATTTCCCAGAACTAGTTCGTAACAATCGTAAAATACGTCGCTTTAATCGGACACGAACATTTTACACCGGCAGATATCATCTCTAAACGAGGTTAATTTGTCATGTTTACCCGTAGTTTTTCCTTTAGTTGCTATCCGGTCCGGAACCACCGGCCTGTTTGTAAAAATTCGAAAACGTACTGGGTAATTGTCGTTTCCTAGATTCGGCCCTGATGAGATAAACCTTTTTTTTGCCCCGACAGAAACTCGGTTCCGAGTAGCGAATTAAAAACAGTTTTATCAAAAATTGTTGTCGTCGAGCCCGTGAGAAAAACCGCCACCTAACTCACGGCTGATGCTATCACCAAAATCTTACCTTGTCGTCAGTGGTTTTTTTCTGTCTTGACCAGCGGAAGAACAAAAAGATAATTATTTTATGCCCTTGTCAAAATTGTAAACCATAAAGTTAGATTTGTCGTAACGCAAGTGACCTATAATATTCAACCTAAAAGTTATAATATTCAACCTCTAGAAAATGCAATTACCCTATGTATTTACTGGACGATTAAAGTTCTAATTTGTGGGGCGTCGGTGGCCGCCACGGTTTAATCGTTGGCTAGGCGCTCATCACTGTAAGGCAAAGGGCCGGGGTTCGAATCTAACGGCCCTGCATTCGAAACTTACATTCTTTCAAATGGGCTTTTACAGACACCCCGAGGGTTGATATGACCTCTGCTGTCGCGAACACTCATTAAAAAAAAAAANAGATATCACGATTTTCCGACGCCAGGACGTGATATCTTTCAAAATCGATAAAAAGCGAAATTACTCTGAAATGGTTGAGAATCGGACCATGGACAATATGAACTTTTTTGTTCATTTTAGGGTGAAGAATCTACTGGAGAAGTTTGTAGCACGAGTAGCAATTCACCCTGTATATATATGCACTAGCTGACATACATCAAATTGATTAAAATTAATGTCTTTTGCGTGTATTGTTGAGCCTTGGCTTTTCGAAGGAGGCTCGAGGGATAACGAAACGAGCACTCATGACCCTAATAATTATAATCTCTTAATAATTGTTTAAATGGAAACATTAAGAGTAAATGCACATTTTCATAAATGTAATTTGTTATGTAAATGTTACAGTTGAGATTTTAACCTTATGTCCGTTGTCGGTAATAATCTTCAATGAATTACATCGGATATTTTAATGGCAAGTATTGGCAGGAATTTAAATTATTATCAGGAAAACAAGAACTTCCAATATTAATGAAACAATTAATTAATGTTTACGTAAGGTATTGGTTGAAATAAAAAAAGTCCGTGTCGCGAGCGGGATTCGAACCCACGACCTTCGAAAGGTGGGTTGAGATGGGAGGTTGGTGTCCGAGTGGATCGACGACACGATAGCGCAAGTGGTAGAGCAGAGGCGTATTTAGCCGAAGGTCGTGGGTTCGAATCCCGCTCGCGACACTGACTTTTTTATCTCAATCAATATCTTACTTAAACATTAATTAATTGAAAGAAGTTATTTGGTCAATCGGACCACGAAATCTAATGGATTTAATTAATTAAACATATTTACAAATTTATACTTTCCAATGGGTACGTTTCAAATAGTAACAGGACGAAACTAATCTTGAAGAAGAGAACCCTCCTGTAAAAAATAAAAGATAAGAAGATACATCACCATTTTGGTAGTCGTCAAAATGAGTCGATTGATGATATGAAACATGCTCATAATGATTTTCGAGACCATTATCATTTTTGTGATGCTTAGTACAGAAATCGGTTTATGAAGACAACTCCATAGAAATAATTGACATACAATTAATAATTATTACGTTGTTGTATTTTCCTTAATTATTTATTATGTTATAAAATTTATTTTATTTATACTCTTTAAATCAAGATAAATGTATCTTGAACAGAAATATTTACCAATTTGTTACTTGACGATCCGTGAAGTCTTTGGCAACTGTCAATAATAATTTATCTTCTGACAGTATGCCAGCATGAGTGGATATTTTTTATCACTTTAAATCAGTAAAATCTATTTACCTTTCCCGTCTATCAACAAAATATATTTACAAGGTCATTAGATTTCGTGGTCCGATTGACCAAATAATATCTTTCAATTAATTAATCTTTATGTATGGGTTGAGATAAAAATGGCTAAAAGGAGGGAAAATTCGAAAGGTTGGGTTGAGGTGGGAAGTTGGTGTCCAAATGGATCGAATTCACGATAGCTGAAGTGGTAGAGCAGCGGCGTATTTAGCCGGAGGTCGTGGGTTCGAATCCCGCTCGTGACACTGACTGTTTTATCTCAACCCATTCCTTACATAAACATTAATTAATTGAAAGATATTTACAAAAATTATTTACGAATATACGTTCAGATTTAATTTGCACGGAAATTTCAATTAAAATAATAAATCCTCTCTTATATTCCGTCACTATCACTTTTTTTAAAAATTTGCATATTGTTGTTCGATATGTAATGCAGTTTCATTAAAACTGGAAAATATACATTTACAAACAAATAACACTAACTGGGAAAATAGTATGCAAATTGTCTCAACCGTGGAAGGAGGCGTTTTAAAAGGCATCTTCTCCCCAAATAACACTAGGAAGAATTGGATTTGCAGGGAAATCCTCTTTTAGAAAACCGTGCGTTGAATCTAGATGCAGGCTTATGGGCAGTACTGACGTGTGAATTTTCAGAGGTGCTTATTTATTCGAAAGAAATATCAACAAATAAACAAAAAGGGCGTATGCATAGGGAAGAAGGCGACGCATTCATGATTTGAATTTTCAATGGGCGCCTTTCAACAGGGGAAGTACATCAAAGTGTTCCTTTTAAAAGACCCGACTTAATATTTACCTTCGCCATTAAATTATTTCACCGCGTTCTTAACGTACAATCGATTTAAGAGACTAAGCAGCTACATCGTATTCTGTCTTAATAAAGTTGTACTGTTCGTTGTTAACAGCGTCAAAATCGTAAATATTAAACTCGACAATAAAACATGGCATTAAAAACGTTTAAGTGCATTGTGCTTTATATTATTTATTTAATAATTCTAAAAAATGTATTCACGATGAACTACTCGTGTTATTTGTGCTACGTAATATAAAATTTGATTGCGTTAAAAACTTATTGAAAAATCCCGCGATATATAATATTTACTTATAAAATATTCCATATTTTTTATATTGTATGTTGTATTATATAATTAAATAATTGACAGGGGACCGCGGTAGCCGGATGGTTGGCGTGTAAAGGTGGCCATTCACGATCACTCCAAATGGAACCGCACCAAGCCGTACAGCTCCATTGGGAGTGCCTGAAATTTGGGGGGCATTCACGACAGCTCCACAGCCAGTTGCTCCAAACGTCAACCAGTGAATTACCTTCTCAAAATGGATGACGATCTCATGTGCATCATGCAGGTTTTGGCTGAAATGAAAAAGCTAGTGCCACGAGCGGGATCTGAATCCATGGCATTCGAATAAATACGCCGCTGCTTTACCACTTGAGCTACCGTGACTTCGATCCACTCGGACACCAAAAAATGGCAAAAAGAGAGAAAAGTCGAAAGGTTGTAGGTTGAGATGGGGAGTTGGTGCCCGAGTGGATCGAACTATGGAAGTCGAACACCCCCTTGATTAGAAAACAAAAGACAATCATGAGAGAAATCATCATTACATGAAAGGTTGGCAACCACATTACGATTTCTCGCTACAGGGATGAACTACAAAGAACTAAAGTTCTCTACTACGCTTCTGTTTATTTACATTACATGTTTACATTACATACATTAAAAGCAAACAATCGAAGAGGAAATGGTGTAAGAAGTGGCTCCTGAACAGAACCCGTAATAACCACATCAATTTGATCTTTCCCTTGAACTCGCTGATTGGAGGAACTATTTAAGGATCGATGAAACGTCTTATTTATTCATTATATTTAGTGTTCTATTGACCAAATTACTTCTTTCAATTAATTAATCGTTTTTGTAAGGTTTTGGCTGAAATGAAAAAGCTAGTGCCACGAGCGGGATCTGAATCCATGGCATTCGAATAAATACGCCGCTGCTTTACCACTTGAGCTACCGTGACTTCNGCTTTCCCATTCACGACCAAGCCCAGCACTCCAATATTCCACCGTTCACGCCAGGTTTTCCCATTCACGAACGCGCCATGCCGTCGTCGTGCCGTAGATATTTGGAGTGGCGCGATGGAGTTTGGACCGGTCGAATATTCGGCACAGCCGGGCACGCCAGTTTCAGTTTTGCCATTGACGTGGTTTTTGGAACGGCGTCGCTCCGTTTGGACTGCGATCGTGAATGACCACCTAGATTTTCGGCTCATCGACCAAGCGGCCTTTGGTCACCGTCGCCCATAGAAATTTCTTCTACACTCCCCTTCCCTAGGTAAATTGACCAGCAAAAGTGCAGTTAAACAAATTCTGAGAATAACAAAGATATGCGATGTGGTATCAAGAGGAGGAAGTCGAAGATTTCTTTCAAACTTGTAAAACGGACAGATTCCTTTTAGAACCGATCCTGAATAGATTTTAACATGAATTGGTTTTGGCCTGGAAATAATTTTTTTTCCTGGACATTCGATTATTGATTATCGGGAAGTGGCCATCCATGTTTCGTGTGAGGTTAGGTTAGCAATGGTAAGATGGGTAGGGTTAGGTTAGATTTAGCTAAGAGTGAACTATAGGGAGACGTGTGGTTAGGACAGTTTAGGTAGGATAAGGCTATTTTTTATTTGTAGCCTGTACATACTAGTGCATATTATAAATGTATGATGACAGCTCTAACACCAAGTGTTCCAAGCAACACACATGCCTTGAGAAACCAACCTGTTGGCACTCAGTAAGAGAAATTAAAATGCAAGGAAGTCTCGAGGGAATTGTTGATTAAGGCGACGTGGCGGGTTCTCGGATGGGAATGTGTAGATTGGGCTCGAGCAGTAGGGTTAGGATAGATAGAGAGGTTGGTGTGAACCCTCTGAACTCGAACAGATCAGTTCGTTAACAAAAGGAATCTTGAGATCGTTGTGGATAGTGGAATTTGTGACTTGGTAAGGAGCATTGGCGATTTGTCTGACGACTTTGGATTTGGAAGGATTGGATGAACTGGATATTGGACGATGGGCAGAACCCCATAGTTTCACTCCGTATGTCCAAAATGGTCGCAGTAAAGTCTCGTATAAGGTTAGTTTAGTTTTGACGGTCAATACAGATCCAGGTCTGGAATCATCGTATATGTCAATTTAGGGGCTTTAGTTCAGAGATTTGGACCGGGCTAGTTTATACAATGTTTATCCAAGAAGAAGAAAAAGTGTGCAAGTGCGAAGCCCAAATTTGTAGGTAGTGAATCTAAACGAAGGAAGAAGTGATTGAGTTTCTGTAAAGCAAACTTTTTATTACATTTCATTTGGCTCTAAATTATTTGTTAAAAACTAAATGGTTTTAATTGAAAGGTTTTATTTTTTATGAATAATAAATTGCATATCTTTAGTTATTCTTCTTAAGCACGGAGGGCTGACGATGAACATAGCTGGGCTGACTTAACCCAGAAATATTTTATAGGATCCAGACCTCAAAAAAGATTACATACTTACTCTTTGACTTTCAGAGCCCACGAATCGTCTGCGCCTCAGCCACAACAGTTTTCCCACATCTCATTGTACCTAACTATTTCGTAGTTCGTACAATCGTTCTTCATCTTCGCAGCCCTAAAGTCTCGAATTCTTTTTTCAAGTCACTTAACCATCTAAATCGTGTTCCACCTCGTGGTCTGATTCCTCCAGGTATTCCATTAAACGCATGTTTAGGACATCTGGCCTCATTCATCAATATGTACATGGTCTCAGCCACGGCATCCTACCTGTCTTACTGACCAAAATATACGACTCGCCAAGCTGTTCAGAAACTTCTTTGTTCGCCCTGATCCCAAAACCACCTTGTATCCATAATGGTCAGAAAATCCTTCTTAGGATTTTCCTTTCCTAACTTCGCAATCTCGACTCCTTCTCTCTGAGTAAATCCAACGTTTCTGAGCTATAGGTGACATCTGGCCCTAATATTGCTTTATAAATTCTTAATTTGGTTGACCTAGTTACGTTTCCACCTTTTAGCACAGTTGAGTGCTCACAAATATTCCCACACCATTCTTCGTACTGTTCATCATTATCCTGTTCGAGGAAATAAAAACTGCACCTAATTATTTAAAATCGTTAACTACTTCAAAAGAATATTTTCTTCTAGTGCGGACCGTATATTCTTTTGATATTTTTTTCTAGACCCACCTCTTTGGCAGTGGTCTCAAGCTCCGGAAATGTTTACTTCAGTGCAGCCTGATTTGGGCTAATTACGTCACATCGGCATAGGCCAAAACATGATTCAACCTAGAACAAAGCTTTAAGTCAACGTGTCTATTCTAATTAAACTAATCTATATCTCTGAGCACCCAAGTTCCCTTATACAACTGTGGCTAGATTTTCTCATGCAGTCATATCGATTTCAAAATCAATAAATTTGAATATCCACTTTCATAGCGTTTTTCCACGATTGACCTGTAAATATGTGGTCCCTTGTCGACGTACTTGGGCTAAAACCTCTTTGATAATCGCCATGACAGTTTCAGATGTTTACGTAAATCTTCTGTTTTCCCAACTACAAAATCTTGTACTGGACGAAAAATTAACCTAAAAATAAATTAATATGAAAATATATTTTTGTTATTTCGAAATCGTGAGATGCGGTCTGGTGTGACGTAGGTTTGGAAAAACATTTTCTATTCTTCTTAACACGGCACAAGGTAATGACACATCCACACAGAAAACAAACACTTTGAGCCCTGAAGATGATCTCAATATATATATATAAAGTGGAAGGTTTATGGGCCGACAAACAGCTGAGGTCATCGCCGGCCATCCACATATATTCCTTCTCTTTCCTGTCTTTCTCGCGTATTTTGTATTGAACTGCAGCCATTTGAGCATCTCGATCTGGTTACTGACTCTCTGCTTTTACTTGTATATTACGTCGTTATTTTAAAAAGCTAGCCTCTTGTTAGTACCTCAGGTTGTCAATTTAAGAATAGATACACAACATACAATACATANTGATGACAATTTCTTTAGATTTTTAACTTTTCCCATTTGTTGGTTGACTACACGGCAGATCTGGATGGGGGAGTCATCTTTAAAATCCCCCTCTTTTTTTTCCATGATCCAGTATCTTGTGAAATTCTTTGTCATCTGGTCTTCACTATCACTTCCGCTCTTTTCTTTTCTAATTCTTTTCCTTTTTTTGGACTCCGGCTCGAATGGCTGCAGTGTCCTCACTAATTCGGTGTTACCTTTTCCGTTCCTAGCAGTATCCATACGTTGGGTGGCGCTGCTCTCTCCACCAACTCCAACGGGGCCCGAGTGAATAACGCCGAGGGTGGCCTGTGCCCCCGACGTCACCGGCATTTCGCCTTCCGGATATACGGCGTTTTTTTTTGTATTTTTCGGAGCTTGTTTGTTTTAGGACAGGGGGAAGCTACCCACCCTGGCCCTAGCCGATTAGTGGGGCTGCCACTATAGGTGAACCGGCACACCTCCCCCTCCTTAAAGCCTGGGACGCCGGGAGAAGGAACAGCGAGGAGGGTAGTGTTGGGGAAGGGGTTATTATAGGAATGGAAGGTTAGGTAATGAGGTTAGTAAGGGGATAAAGTGTTACGGAAGGCCACCAGGTACAGGAGGGGTATTGGACGCAGTTTAACCTCTTGCCCGGGAGGGATGATCTCAATAAAGAACGAAACGTTGGCACGATAAAGTAAATGTTTTTCTGATACCTACATCACACCAGACCGCAACTCACAATCCTCAAATAATCATTATTTAACGGTCACTAAACACCACACATATATTTTTGTGAATATTCATAGTTGAGCAGCTATGTAGTACGTTAATTGATAATATAGATGAACATCCAGAAATTTTGTTATTTTTGTGACACAAATTTTATGGCAAATTGTCTCCATCCAATTTCACTGTTTAACATGGCTGATTAATTATTCCACAAATAGTCACCGACAGCGTAGAAAATGTTTTTTATGTTGTATGCATGAGTAATATATTTTTTGTTTTCTTAGGTGTATTATATAAAAACATGAGTTATGCATTCACTTATTGAGTTACAAAGTGGAAATTTTTGACACACTGAGGTCAATTTCGTAATAATACATTCATCTTAATCCGCTTTTAATTGAAACGGGATGATAAAACGTTTGTATCATCCTTTCTTTTTTTTTAAATTTTTTGTTCAACCAATTGAGGATTTGATAATGGTCAAAGCACCAAAGGGTAGAATTACCGAATTATTGGTGATTTGTAGCAATTGGATGGTTGGGGCTTCAAAGGCCGGTACGCAGTAAGTCCAATTAACCCAATCGGATACAAATTTGTTCCAACCTGTTTTCCCTCGTTGAGCCTAGGACGTATAACCGAGTTCAAACGCATCTCTTTGCGGATTTCGGGAAACCGCTGTTTACCCAATCACCGGATGATCCCGGTCCATTACCGTCCGAGAGGATGCTCCCTATCTCGCTCATCATGAATAACCATTAAGAGCTAATTAATGCTCAATTCAGCGTCAACCACAACTTGCTGCTTTACATACCAAGTCCCCGCGAAAAGGCGAGGGTGGGCTTGATTCAACAATTGCCCACATTAGATCAACCGGGTGCAAATTACAAAATAGGATTCTCCTGGGTATACTAGTGTTGATATTTTTTTTGCCACGCCATGAACACCCCCCACGGGACCAATCCAATTTCCGAATCAATTTGTTTCTACACTCTTTAATTCAATTTGCATAAGTTTTTATCTCCATTACACGCCATTTTAATTGAACACTAACAATGACAATGTATTTTATTGTATTGTTCTTTTCTCTAAAAGAGACAGACGGCAAATTTATCTTCCTTACAAAGAATTGTCATGTATAGTTGACAAAAATTATATATTTTTTTAATATGCACACAATAATATTACAATTAGAGAAAATTATACTCAATGAAATTTAATTTCATTAAAACAAAATAATAAAAGATTCGTTTAAAATACCTTAGCTTTTAAAAATATAAAAAGGCTTATCCAGAATAAATTAAATAGAAGTAATAAAAGAAAGTTCAATATTAAAATATGTACCCTAACCTTTTAAGATTTTTTGACGCTCATCATATGAATTCCAATTTACTCTGGATTGAACGCATCGTCTGCCCCTACATATACAGATGAGATATTTTTCAAGAATTTCTTGACTTTTCTGGCTCTTTGAAGAACAGATTTAGAGCTTTTTTGAGAGCCCATCGTTCCCCAACTTCCAGGATACTTTCCCAATATTCTTATTAATGTTTTGTTACTAATTATTTTATATATTATGGTCTCATAGTTAAATTAATTTTGTGTGGTGTTTAGTGACCGTGAGTCAATGGTTATTTGGAGATCGTGAGGTGCGGACTGGTGTGAAGTATGTTTTAGAAAAACATTTTTTTATCATGACAACGTTTCGATCTTTATTGAGATCATCTTCAGGGATTGAGATTTATAAACATTATTAAATTCCCTAGTTTCGTGGTCCGCTTGACCAATTAATATCTTACAATTAATTAAGGTTTTCAGTTGAGATAAAAAAGTCAATGGCACGAGCGGGATTCGAACCCACGATCATCGGCTTGATACGCCGCTACTCTACCACTTGAGCTATCGTGACTTCGATCCCCTCGGGCACTAAGTTCCCACCCCACCTTTTGAATTTTCCCTCCTTTTTGCCAATTTTCAAATGTTGTATAATCTATTTGATTCTCGGCGACAAATGAAATGGCCACGGAGAGCTTTTAGTGAAGTATACTTGTCTGGTGTGACCAACACATTTTCTTTATCATGCAACGTTTCGATCTTTATTGAGATCATCTTCATGGCCCAAAGTGTTTGTTTTCCGTTTACAAGTGTCAATCTTGTGCGTCGTGTTGAGAGTCTTGAGCTCTGAAGATGATCTCAATAAAGATCGAAACGTTGGCACGATGAAGAAAATGTTTTTCTAAAAAGGAGGCAAAAAAGGAGGGAAAATTCGAAAGGTGTGGTTGAGATGGGAAGTTAGTGTCCGAGTCGATCGAGGTCACGATAGCTCAAGTAGCAGAGCAGCGGCGTATCAAGCCGACGATCGTGGGTTCGAATCCCGCTCGTGTCATTGACTTTTTATCTCAACTGAAAACCTTAATTAATTTATAAACATTGTTTACATTTTACCAATACATGTAGGATGTGGAAAGGAAAAAAAATTGAATTTATTCAATGCTAGAAAGTTTTAGATAAAAAATGAATTTATACAATCCTAGAAAATTTTAGATTACAAAAAATGAATTTATACAATGCTAGAAAATTTTTGATTAAACAAAATGAAATTATTCATTTCTAATCTACAATTTTCTAGCATTGTATAAATTCATTTTTTTTTCACATCCCATATGCATTTGTAAAATTTAAACAATGTTTATAATTCCCAGGTCCTGAAGATGATCTCAATAAAGATCGAAACGTTGGCACGATAAAGAAAATGTTTTTCTAAAACTACGTCACACCAGACCGCACCTCACGATCTCCAAATAATCGTTAAATTAATTGATTAATGTTTTGTATTCAGACAATTTCTTTAATATGTCTTGATCATTTACATTCACTGCTGACAAGTATTTATTAATTTTTTGATGGGGTGGGGGTCCATTCTAATTTTGTGGGACTCCATAATAAGATGATGGGTAGGAAATAAATTGTCTTTTCCACAAAAAGCATTTAGTAAGTCAGCCGCGTTTCGGTCTAATTTAAGAATGATGATTTTTGAAAGAGTACTCGCCAAGTCCATAGTCGTTCTGACATCATTCTGAACTTATAAAAATGTAAAAAATCCTCAAACCACTTTATATAAAAAAGTCCCCGAAGATGGTCTATATTAGACCGGAACGTGTCTGACTTAATAAATGCCTATTAAGGAAGAAACAATTTATTTCCTACCCATCATTTTAAGTATTTATTACTGTAACGTTTTATCTCAATCCTTACATTTCTACTTCTAACTAGTTGCATACAGGCAATTGAATTCAGCCTTGACAGCATATTTATGTTCTACATAAAGCACTCTGCATTTTTTTATGATAATAGATCGAAAAATATAGGACGCTTGTCCGAGCGTTATTGCCAATGGGTCTTAGAAGCTGTGATATAAACTATTTAAGTAAATAATTTTTATGTGGGTTTCTGCCTTCGTTGAGCATAGATTTCCAGGTTATTTGTATAAATGTGTGGTGTTTATTGATCTTTAGTCAATTATTATTTAGAGATCGTGAGGTGCGGTCTGGTGTTACCAACGCATTTTCTTTGTCATGCAACGTTTCGATCTTTATTGAGATCATCTTCATGGCCCAAAATGTTTGTTTTCCGTGTACAAGTGTCAATCTTGTGCGTCGTGTTGAGAGTCTTGAGCCCTGAAGATGATCTCAATAAAGATCGAAACGTTGGCACGATAAAGAAAATGTTTTTCTAAAACCTACGTCACACCAGACCGCAACTCACGATCTCCAAATAGTTATTTGTAGATTTATTTTATCAACCGAATTCCTTCTCCTATTAACCAAAATTTAAACGGTTTTGG
This sequence comes from Cimex lectularius, assembly GCF_000648675.2. Taxonomy (NCBI): domain Eukaryota; kingdom Metazoa; phylum Arthropoda; class Insecta; order Hemiptera; family Cimicidae; genus Cimex; species Cimex lectularius. The sequence continues at coordinate 1,844,672 of NW_019392701.1, forward strand.
GCAAAAAAATTCTCTGTTATCCCGACTCTGATTTATTTCAAATTCAACATTATAGTTGAGTTGAAAAATTAGTGTCACGAGCAAATAACCAGCAAGCCTTTGTTAGACTGTTAAAAAAATTTCAAGCAAAAAGCTTTTTTAATGTGTGCAGTTTTACACTGTACACATACTTTTATGCTGTACATTTCAGAGGAAATAAAGAAAGAAAACTCGTTTATTATGCTCTAGGAGAAATTCTCCCTTAAGGGCAAAAACATAATTTTAAGAACGTTTGTTAAAATAAGGTTTTCATATTAAATTATGCATTAAATCTTCAAGAAAATTATATTCACTTAGTAATAAAAATTAAAACAAAAGTTAGACAAGTTAAAATAATCCCCAGTAGTGTGAAATTTCAATTTACCATAAATAATAATATAAATTCACTAATTTCGTGGTCCGCTTGACTAATTAATATATTATAATTAATTAAGGTTTTTAGTTGAGATAAAAAAGTCAATGGCACGAGCGGGATTCGAACCCACGATCTTCGGCTAGATACGCCGCTGCTCTACTTGAGCTATCGTGACCTCGATCCACTCGGACACCAACTTCCCATCTCAACCCCACCTTTTGAATTTTCCCTCCTTTTCCCAGATTAAAAATGAAGTATACTCCACTAAAGCTCTCCGTGGCCATTTCATTTGTCGTCGAGAATCCAAACCGATTACACGACATTTGAAAAATGGCAAAAAGGAAGCTTTGAAAAAATAGCTCAAGTGGAAGAGTAGCGGCGTATCAAGCCGAAGATCGTGGGTTCGAATCCCGCTCGTGCCATTGACTTTTTATCTCAACTAAAAACCTTAATTAATTGTAATAATAATATATGTAAAACACAATAAATCAAAGAAACTCTTATATAATAATAAAACTCCTTGTAAGAAAAATAAATAACTATATTTTATATTAATGAATAGAGTAAAACCTTTCACCTGAAACGGAAACAAAAAAAATATTGAGAGATTCAACAGAAAATAAACGAATATTGTTTATTTTTAAATCAATTTTAAACAGAGAATTTTTGAAAGCCATTGATATTTTTAACATCTATCATGAGTAATCTTTGATCATTATTGGAAGCTGTAATTAGGAAAGAATTTCAGAAAAACGGTTTTGTATTTAGGAAGTTAGATATTGGTAGAAATTGAGCGAGTTTCACGTGAAGAAAGCGTTTTTTCAGGTAAAAAATGGTGTATTCAATGCTCTATTTCTATTAAAAATCCTGGTCGACACTGAAGAAGGCAAGAAGGCGATTCGCGCCTGATAGACAAAATGGCCAGAATTGGGCAAGCCAAATATTGGATATGACCAAGCGATGTGTTCATGAGATAATCTCTCATAAATTAGAATTTATTTAGATAAATCTTTTCTCATCCTAGATCTTATTAAGCTCTTTTAACGGTATAGCATTCGAACGTTGTAATGGCGTGCTCATCGCCGATGCTCGACATAGGAAACGCGACTCGGCCCCGGGATTCGAGAATTCGAGAGCCACGCGAAGCGAGAAAGGTCGCAGCCAGCCGCCACGTGAGAAAACATCGCCGAGAATTGGTGCGGGCCGTCGCGACACAATAGCCATTGTTCACGACCTTTCGGCAACACGAACACTTTCACCGGCGTAGTGACACGGTAACAAGACAACTTACCCGGTCCTATTATACAATTTGACACACATTCCGGTCATCATAAAGTTCAAATTGTTGAATATGTAAACGCACGAGGTTGAAAGAACAAAGCGCGATATATGCTGGCACAAAATATCACTTTTGATAATATCGAGTTTCATAACCGTACTGTGATGTTTGGCCATTTCGATTACACGTGATCATCGATAGATTTTTGGTCCTCTAGCCATCATCTTTAAAACTTTTGGCAACTTATTCCTGAGTTGACATTGCCTTGTCTGGTATTATATACGTTAATATGTCGATATTTCATTCTGGAAATAGATTTTTTTTTTATAATAATACAATCATCATCGTTGCTCGTTATAACCCTTTTAGTTCTTAAATGAAGAAGGATAGTTCTCTGAAAATCCAAAAATTTCCTGTTTTGTACTGTGATGCAATCTTAAAATTTCTTATGTTTTATAAAAATATATAAGTACTATTATTTGTAATTTAAAAATCGATATAAAAAATGGAGGATTTTAGAAATTTTACGTTTAATACAATTTAATTGATAGAAAATTCTAAATTTATTTTATTATGGTCACGTTTTACTAATTAGTTTCTTTCGTTCTCACATTCGGAAGGGTAGGGAAAAGTTAGGTGCTCTAAAAACACAAATTTCATATCAAATAAAATTAAAATATAAATAAAATCTGTAAGTATAAAATATATTAGTAAGTAAAATAAATAATAAATTAATGAATTAATAGAGGATGAAGAACAAATAAATCAAATTTATTACACAAAAATTAATATATTTTTAATACTACTTACTTCTTAAAAATCGGAAAAATTTTAGAGGTAAAAAAAAAATTTTAATTGAAACAAAAATTCATATTTAGAGGTCACTAGAGGTGTTAAAACAAAATTCCTATTACTTTTAAAACAAAAAATTTATTGCACAGTTTACTTTAAAAACATTCGTTTGTTACAATTTTCTGGATTTGATAAATGTTGATAGCTTTTGCTATATTTTTTATTGCAATTTACGTAAAAAATGCTGTAGAATGATATATTACACATAGTTGATTTGAGCAAGTAGAACGGCCAAATAAACGATTTAAAAGCCGATAATTTCAACATTGAAATTTTTTTTCCCAAGAAGTGGCGGATACGTGTCCAATATTTTTGAGTCTAGAATCACCAGAAATAGTTTGGTACAAATCCGTGACACACCAATTTCGTCGTCCCAGTGTAAATTTGCAATTATGTTAGCAATAGTATTTTTTGTTTTGTTTTAACTTTATTCATCCGTAAACATTGTTTGTTTTTATCTTTTAGTTTAGGTTAAGAATTTCAGAAGGATTGTATTTTTTATTATGATTTTATGTGAAAAAGTACAATTCGAAAAATATTAATATTTTAATATTAAAATATTTATATTTTTAATATTAATATTTAATAAGAAAAATCAAAAGTCAAAAATTAAATAATGCGTACGTTTTTTGTTGTAGATTTATGTCCAAAATTTCACCAGGAGTTAGTTTTGTGTTTTTGTGCCAAAAAACTGGTATAGACAAGAATTGGAGGATGAATAAGTTTTTGTGTACTTTTTGTGCTGAAAAATTCCATAAAATTTTTAATAAAAAAAAGTTTTTCATTGTTAAATTATGTCAACTATTGCACAGGGTTGATTTGTTGTTTTTATGCTCACAATTTCAGAATATGTACGTTTTTCTCAAACGTTTCAGAATATTTTTGTTAATTATGCGAAAATTATTAAATTTTCTTTTTATAAAGAAACGCAGACATTTTTTGATTGGCTAATTTTTTCATTATTCATTTTTCTTTAAAGCCTCTTTTCAAACGTTCTGGTTGATTGATTCTTTCAGGTTGTACAATTTTTAAGTTATTTTCGGTATTTTTTTGTCTTAAACATTTCCAGAAAGTGGTACATTGTGAAGTTTTTGTGCTGAAAAATTCCATAAATTGTACCTTTCTTTTTGTTAATTTATGTCAAGTATTGCACAAGTTTGAGATGTTGTTTTTATGCTTTCAATTTCAGAAGATGTACGTTTTTCTCAAGCGTTTCAGAATATTTTTTTATTATGCGGAAATTATTAAATTTCCTTTTTATAAGGAACTCTTTTTATAAAGAAACGCAGATATTTTTTGATTGGCCAATTTTTTCATTGTTCATTTTTCTTTAAAGCTTTTTTTCAGACGTTCTGGTGGTTTGATTCTTTCAGGTAGTACAATTTTTAAGTTATTTTCGGTATTTTTTTGTCTTAAACATTTCCAGAAAGTGGTGCATTGTAAAGTTTTTGTGCTGAAAAATTCCATAAATTGTACCTTTTTTATTGTTAATTTATATCAACTATTGCACAAGTTTGAGATGTTGATTTTATGCTTTCAGTTTCAGAACATGTACGTTTTTCTCAAACGTTTCAGAAAATTTTTTTATTTATGCGGAAATTATTAATTTCCCTTTTATAAAGAACTCTTTTTATAAAGAAACGCAGACATTTTTTGGTTAGTCAATTTCTTCGTGTTCATTTTTCTCTAAAACTTCTTTTCAATCATTTGTGATTGGTGGTGTGATTTTTTAGTTGTTTTTTTGTTTTATCCTAAACATTTCCAGAGAGTGTTGTATTGTTATCTGCATAAAAATCTCAGACATTTTTTGTAGCGTTTTTAAGAGAAAACATGGAAAATAAAAAGGAAAACACGATTACAAGGCTTACAGTTTTATGTTATTCTAAATGCCTTATGCTATAAAAGTTCAACTTTTTTAAGTTTGCAGTTTGATCAGTTTAGTCTATATTGCGATATATTTTCAACAATGTGCAAATAACACAAATTTATCCTAAGAAGGATTCGTAGGATTCATAAAAAATAGTGTATGCAATGTAACATAAAAATTAGTAAAGTTTATTTATAAATTACTAAAGGGAATTTATGATAATGTGATTTTAAAGTTTTCCAGATGTTCACTTATTCCAATTAAATTAAAAACAACAATCTTCGTCCTGATAAGAAAATTAATAGACGATGGTAAATAATTTATCGCCGGTCAGGTAGCGTTATCGAATTCTAGGAGTCTTGGACGATTTGTCACCAGAACGCTGGACTTGTGCCATAGCTCTCACTCAATAATTGCTATCTTCCTCGTCGTCCGGGATTATCCCCTTGTCCTCCAACAAATCCCGGCAGGATTATCGGAGGATTTGGGAGAAACCTTAGACTCCGCCCGGGGGCCTTTCTCCTCCTAGCTTGACCCCGATAATTATGTCTTTAGGGGACTATTTTGGCTCGTGACCTGACCGTTTATAACTCAATGTTTTTGTATCTGGGCCATTAATAATTCCAGTAGCGCTCCTCCACAGATAACTTCATGATATTTACTAATTGTCTATTAACCTAATAAAGAAATTGTGTGTATAAAAGAAAACCCATTCATCAATATTTACTCAATAAATTTGATTTAATAAATATTGAGGATAAAATATGCAATATATTTCGTTTGTAAATGCTTGTTATGAAATTCAAATGCATAAATATTCATTCTTTTATAATATTGTTAATAATGCAAATCTTGTACAATTAACTGGATTAATAATATTAATCCAATTTCCCTGGAGATGTAATTTTACTACTTTTATTATGACAATTAAAACTTATTTTAATGAAGGTTTATTGGATTGAAGTCTTTGTTAAATACGTTCTAGTTATTTAACCTAATTGGAATTGTGATGGAAAATGTAATAAATTCGTTATTTTCATAATTACAATGGAAAAGCGCTGTCGCACCAGTTTTCGTTTTACAAAGTTCATATTTATTCAAATTGAAATTTTCCGGTGAAGACCTAATCCTTCCAACCTACAGGCAAAACGGGTAATCCTCTTATATATATGCCAACTTGCCACACCTATTCCTGTATTCCATGATACAAAAAAGAGATACAAAAGAGAGATTTTTATTGTTGAATCGTGCTATCGTGTCACAGTCTGAAATCTTCAGGTTTAAATAATAGCCATAAAACCAATGAAAAATATATATTCTTTGTTGTATTGCAATCCTTTTCAAAGAATGTTTTGGGTACATTAATTTTGAAATCGAGTACCAGAAAAATACTAAATATTCCTTTTTGAAAAATTATGGCTTACGAGGGATCTTACTCATAACGGATTTGCCAAATTTGTTTACAATGTATAATATGCATTAAATATTTAAAAAGCATATTTATTAATAATAAAACAATATTGGCCTATTTTAAAATTAATGAATCATTACATTCTAGTTATTATCGTTTTTTTTCTTTCTTACTTTTCGTTCTGCATAATTACTCTGTTGTTTGTTCATTGTTCATTCAAACTGTTTTAAGGACGATTTCAAAGGATGTAATTTTAGTTGTGTAATTCTTGATTTTACTTTTGTAACATAAAACAATACAATAAAATAATTATCAATTACGATAATTTTCTACTTTTCGTTTCTTCATGGAAGTGATTTCATAGGGATTTTGAAAGCAGGATGAAAAACGATTCCATAATGCGGTATGATATAAATTATATTTGTTATAAAATGTTAAAAATTATATTATATAAAACATATTTGTTTAATTTATTTTCATCCAAAAATGAAAACACAATTTCTTTGAAATGGAGATCCACTCGGACACCAACTTCCCATCTCAACCCCACCTTTTTGCCATTTTTCAAATGTCGTGTAATCGGATTGGATTCTCGCCGACGAATGAAATGGCCACGGAGGGCTTTAGTGAAGTATACTTCATTTTCAATCATTAAATTCACTAATTTCGTGGTCCGCTTGACCATGGAAAAATGGCAAAAAGGAGGGAAAATTCAAAAGGTGGGGTTGAGATGGGAATTTAGTGTCCGAGTGGATCGAGGTCACGATAGCTCAAGTGGTAGAGCAGCGGCGTATCTAGCCGAAGATCGTGGGTTCGAATCCCGCTCGTGCCATTGACTTTTCTATCTCAACTAAAAACCTTAATTAATTGTAATATATTAATTGGTCACGCGGACCACGAAATTTGTGAATAAAAAGAATAGGTTAACATTTGACCAAGATTAGATGTTGCTTAGTTTATAAAAAAGGGAGGAGTAAATTTATTGTTTAAATATTATTCACCAATTGATAATTTTTGAATAACTAAACTTTCATTCGAAAGGAAGCATACCGTAAACTACTTAGAATTTAAAAAAACGAAAAACAAAATCTGAGTTACATGTTCAAAGTTCGAAATTTAACTTTTAAGAATCTCCTGTATACTTTTAAAGATAACTAAAATAATTGGCATTTAGTAAAGAGGTTTCAATGATATTTGGTCCTTAAAATAGGCTAATTTTTCCATCAAATAAACTAGAGAAGTAAAAACAATTAATATATGTACTTCAAATATTCTGATATTTTCATGAGTTCGAGGAGATGAAGCTGAAATTTGGACGATTCTGAACAATTTGGTCTTCTTAATCTTGGTGGATTTCGCCATTTGTCATTTTCAATGATCGGTTTGTAACAATATAATGAAACAGACACTTTGAAGATTGCGAAATAGCATCCTACTTTCCTAAATAGCTAATTGTTTTGTTATAATTTAAATCAAACAAAATTGAAGGCGTGATAGTTTTAATTTTGTTGATTTCATAGTTATTTCGGTTTGTCTACCCTCCCTTGTTGTCAGTTTAAAAACATCGTGTCATCCTTTTCTCAAGCATAACAAAAGTGTCTTAAAACCAGCTGAGCTTGGAATGACAGTCCAAAATAATCGGGAACTACTGAAATACTCCTTTTGAAGAGTATGAGTTGACGTTTGAATGAGACTATCTTTAGTAAAATCATACAGGGGCGTCGGAGGCCGCACCGATCAACGAGTTGACATTTCGCTCTTCACTGTAAGGAAAAGTTCCCGGGTTCGAATCCACCGACCCTGCATTCTAACCGACATACAAATGGCCTTTTTTTTTTTTTTTTGCAAAACACCGACACTTCGAGGGTTGATATGGTCTCTGTTGTTGCGGCCCCTCGTTAAAAATAATAATAAAATCATAAGCTTTGTTTATTTAAAAAAATGTTATACCCGAAGCGAAAAGAAAGATTTTTTTTTTTTGCAGCAATGTACGATTTACAAACGAATTTCATACAATTTTGTCGGAATCTGATTATTTGCTATCGCGAATTGTATTTTACCGAAAGCAAAGGTGAATATTTTGAGTAAAGACATTTATAAACTGCCAATGGATGTTTTGAAAATATTTGTGAGACCTGCTATCATTAGATACAGTCGAGATTAAGGAACTCTTATTTTTACATGTATGAAAATTGTGTACTGTTTCTAACAAATTAGTAGGGTTGAAATAAAAATATAGTCTGTTTAATTGATACTTATGTCATTATCACTTTCACTATCATCAACATCACCCTAGGAGATCTCTGTTCAGTCTGCGGATATGATGACAGGAATGGATTTCATCTTGAACGAAAGGTATATGGAACATATAGTACTTTTCGTAGTATTAAGGATTGGATAGTTTGAATGCAGCGGATGTTGGAATGTCTGGGTGAACCCACACTTCCAGTCCATAATTCCGTACCGGCATAACTATGGTGTTGTAATGCAGCCATTTATTTTTAAGAGGTAAATAAGAACGTTTGTCAAGAAGTCGTGAAAGAGCTATATATCGTGTAATAACCTCCTGACGTTTCAGACGTCTATGAGGATTCCACATAAGGAGTTTGCCGATGTACAGTCCAAGGTACCGCACCTTGACCTCAATTTGGAGAGGAATATTATTTAACAATAAAGGAGAGGCGATCTTTTTACGGAGAGTGAAGGTAATATGGGTGGAATTTTCGGTGTTAAATTTTCTCTTTCACTGTTTACACCAAGACTCTACTATTGTGAGGTGTTGGAAGTTTCGAGAGGAAATGACAAGGTCGGCGTTGCTGAGAGAATTGTTGTATCGTATGCAAATGTGAATGTAGTGGCATCGGCATGTAGTGGAATGTGAGCTGTGAACCCCTGGTATAGTGTGGGGTCAGAATGCTGCCCTGAGGAACACCGGCATAAGGAAATATGCGGAGAAGGAATGGCTTTCGATGATTTGGAAAAATCAGTTAGTGAGGTAACAGTGCTGTATGAGATAATGGATGCATGGAAGGATACCGTTGAGCATGAAGGGCAAACCTGGGTGCCAAACACGATACAAAGCTTGGCTTACGTCAAGAAAGCACCCATAACAGTACTGTCCCATCTTAAGGGTGAAGGAAATGACACTGTTGGACAGTTGAGTGTTAAAAACCAAACATTGATTGGCCGGGAATTATCTTTTGAGTATTTAGAATTGGATGAATTATTTTCTTTTAAGAAATAAAACATAAAAATATTAATATAAATTGTTGAAATACCTTTAAAAATTGATCATTTTCTTGGTTTTTTGTTAAATATTTATTTATTATTTCCAGTCCCTACTGGGTTACCACAATCGTATGCTTTATTATCACACATTTATTGAGATTTAACATTTAATTAATGAATAAAATGTGAAAGACCTTTAACGACATACAATAGATTTTGTTACTATTTTTAATTTTGACATAGATTTATGTTGTTAATGCGGTTTTGTACGAGTGTCCCATTATCGATGAAATCATCCTGGACATTTGGTCAAAAACGCCGTACTTGTATCTCATTCTTTCTCACTACCCTCTCTCTTTCTCTCTCTCACTCACTCTTTTCCTTCGTCGTCTTCTTCTTTTTCTTCTCCTTAACGACGCATTGTTAGAAGAGGCGTTGATTACTTGGCAGAATAGCGTGGAAATACTTCCACTTCGATTTGCCAACAATCGCGCTGGAGGCTCGAGGCGCCTCGTAGGTGCGACAAGGAAAGGACATTTACGTCCTGAATGAAACAAAGGACGTCCGAAACCGATTCTAGCATTCCGACGGAGGGGCGATTGATGTCAAAAGGTACATCACTTCACCGGCCACTTATCAACAGCCCGGACGGCGCATCTCCTTAAAAGTGAAAAAAGGAATTATATCGGATAACCAGAAATGCAAACCGATTGAGGAAAAGGCTGGATATTGTACTGATACCAAATTTCATCTGTTCTTCTTTTACACAAAAGCTAATCTGAAGAGATATTTTGGCAATTATAACGACCGTATAACTACTAAACTAAAAAATATTACTTTATCAGATTTCTGCTTGTGATCTGTGGAGTCTTGAAATTGTAATTTAGCCGTTACCGATCATTTTGGTCTGCCTGTTCTCGCATTTTGGTTTGTATGAGAGGTGAAGAGACATCATATCATGTTTTTTAAACTTCAACTTGCGAGAACAGGCGGACAAAAATTAATCGTTAAATTAAAATAGAAAATATTATGCCTTAACGTTGTTTTTAAAAGTAAAACCCAGTACGTCAGTTCAATTAGATTTGACCAACATTTCATGCTGTTATGACAATGACAAAAATACTTGGTCGTCTTAAGAAATATAAATTCTCTGTTTCTTGCAATGCTCAATGCTCTCATTCATTGATGCTCATACTAGGGTTCATAATAAACATAATTAAATAAATTTTGCCGTTGGTGTTCTTAGTTATGTCAAGTCAAAATCTACATTTTACGATTGAAAAGTTGATCAATTCCACAAGCTTGGCTTTTGCAGCTTGGTCGTCTACGATCTACCTAGTCCGCTGTATTCTCGCTGGTTTGTTCTTTTTTGTGCATTTCATAAGGGCCAGATGATACTGAAAAAAAAACAACAACTACGTATTAGACTGTTTTTCCAACATTTTGTCAATGCGTTCATAGGAACCAAGAAAAAATTATGCAACTATAAAGTAATTGTATTCGTTTTTAAATAGTTTATGCCTTTGTTATGCATGAATTATAAAGTGGTAATACTTATGTCGATTATTTTTTAACCGGGACTGAAAATAATCTGCAGGATTGTATCCAATGGGACAAGATATGAGAAAGTTGCCAAAACTAAAAAAAGCGTGAAGTAAAGTACGCAAAAAAATCCCTTTTGGAAAACGTTTTGTTAAGCCACTAGCTTGACTTTTTATAACAAATAAACAATATACATTTTTGGTCTCGATTAGCCGTAAGCATTTTTTTTTCCATGTCCAACATGAAAATTTATAACTCCTCTAAATTTCATCCAAAGTTCGTGTATTCCAACTGTTTGGACGCTGCATTTCTCATTCTTTCATACATCAACAACGTTGAGTTATAATATCAATGCATTTAAGAAAAATAAGTATTATATAAACAGAAACTGGAAAAAATTTTACTTTTTGTCTCTACTTTTCAATTGCTTCCAAAGACGAACTTTGTCTCATTGCAAATAATTTTCTACACTTACATAAATATATACACATTTCGGTTATATCTTTTTAAAGTTATCTGTATCGTCATAATGATCTTTTTCGTGATTTTGAAAAAAGTAATTGATTGGAAGGCGAAGAATTGAAGATTTTTTTGTGAATTCCAAAAGTTTGCATTCAGGGGTTTTAGGGGAGGGTGCAGAAAATCAGCATAATGAAGCTAGTAATGTATAAGATGATTATGGTATAACAAACAAAATCAGTTCAAATATTTTTGAAACATTTTCTCGAAAAAGCGAAGAATTCCTCAGTCAAAGGCCATAAGTGAGAAAAAAGAGGATTAAATTAACAAAACTTCGCCCAACTTTTATTTTTTAATCTCCAATTCCAAATTGTTTATGGAATCCATGGTTGTGCCGTTACATTACAAAATCCCAGTAAAGTTTCAGGTGGATCGGTGGATTCGTATCAAAATTATCACTACTTTTGTGGTTTTCAAAATAAAATGGGAGGCATTTAGAAGGCGAGATTTTTTTTAGAGAAAATACTGTTTATATTTTAAAAGGTCGGTATTAAATTTTTTGGTGCGCAATAAACGAGCAGAGAAATTGAGAACGCGCTGGACGAGTGGTTAGGTCCTGCTCGTTTTGCCACGTTAGAGGACCTGGGTTCGAATCCTAACAGAGGCCTGGCTTCTTATTAGAAATAGAATGGAGAAAGATGAATTGTATGGAATTGAGAAATGTGGTTTGGCCCCTCTGTCCGGGTCACCCAACCGGGAGTTGGACGATAAACCCTACAATATCACGGAATTTCTTTACTTTTTTTAACTGAACGAGCAATATTACTTTTTATTGGTTTCAGCTCCATTTTAATATGTATTAATTTTAACACCAATTTTTAAATTCAAATTTCGTGTTTAACTCTGTTTATGTATACCATTTCTAAAAAGTTATATTTATCTTTGTTTCTGTGTATAATATGTTTGGATGTTGTTTCGTGTTTAAAATATCTATATTTTTAGAAAGAAATGAAATTTATTTTTCTGTTTTGCACCCCAATATTTCTTGGCACAAGTTCTTTATATTATTTTAAAAACTTAAACTTTTCTCCATTTTTCTAACTGCCCGTTAGCAAGACGATACGATTGGGCACGTGGCTAATATTTTTCGACGTTATCATCAAAAATAGTTGTAATTAAAATCGATCATACCACGACCGTAGCCTTTCTCTTGTTGCTGTTGCTGCGCTGAAATAAATAAGCATATTCCTTCTCATTGGCATTTGTGTATTTCGTACTGTGTTTTATCACGCGTAACAACTTTCGTGGGAATTTTTTTCAACTGGCGACTGCGAAATGCCGATGACAAATAAGGAGGATAGTTGAACGAAACTCGAAGTTCACCATCTTGCACAACTCACAATGTAATTTTTTTGGCGTGCAGTTTACTCCTAGTCATAATGATCGGCCTTTTTTCGCTGTACGTTTTTTCACAAATGTATGCTTATTACGGTACAGTACAGTAGTACGGTACAGATTATAAGGGTATTCACGATATTTGTAAGATGTTAACTCGTATTAACTCAAATAATAAATGTTCAGTAAGATCGTGAATCCCCTTATTTTCTTAGCATTTTAAACGTTAATTTTTCCGCAATGCTGCGCGAGCCGATTGGTGCTACCAAAAATAAAGATATAACAATCCTTCAAGGCGTGTTCTTGTTTGTTTTGTTTTCTTTTGTGTTAAATTGTCAGATGCCAGAAGATAATAAAAAAAAGGAAATTTAATCAACTCTTTCATTCAAAATACTATCTATGCACTCGAAAAGTACTAACAAATGACACGCTTCAATTCGTGCCGACATACCTGACTTGTATCCTAATGTCTAACAGCCTACAGGGGGCGTCGGTTTAGGCGTTGGCACGGCGCTCATCATTGTAAGGGAAAGCCCTGCATTCGAGCCCGACATACTTATAAATGTGCTTTTTTCAAAAACACCTGCACCCCGAGGGTTGATATAACCTCTGCTGTTGCGAACCCTCGCGAAAAAAAACAGCCTACAACTTTATAGGATAGGGGATGTATCTATTATGAAAGAAAGTATAAGGACAGGCCAGAAATTAACCAAATAAATGTATTAGTCTGATTTAATTAATGTGTATTTAAGAATAAAAATACGTGTAAACGAAAAAGAGCTGTTAAATTGATGGCTGCCATGTTGGTTACCTACGCCCTAACGGATAGCAAAGTGACTACATTTTCGGCCTAACATCTAACATTGGCCCTGGCCTGTTAGATCGAGCAATGTTAACAAGCAACGTCATAATTTTTTTCGATCTAACTGGACCTAACATAGTTAGCAGGATAAGCACAAAGATCGTGAATACTAATTCATTACAGTGAATACTAATTCATTATTGATTCACTATTACAGTGAATTGTAATAATCTGAAATTAATATTTATAAAATATATCATGTACTATAGCGAAGAATAACTTTCGTTATAAATTTTTGACCTAACATCTAGCATTGGCCATGGCAATGTTATGCTGTTAGATCGAGCAACGTTAACTAGCCGAATCTTACAAGTCTACGTCATCATTTTTCTCGATCAAACAGGACCTAACAGACTTAACAGGGTTAACACAAAAATCGTGAAACATCTACTATCTTACCTTCGATGTGCCATATTATGGAAATACACGACGAAGTACACATTTTAAACATAAGGGGTATACACGATATTTGTAAGATGTTAACTCGTGCTTCATTCCTTATAAGGACAGGTCAGAAATTAACGATAGAAATGTTTTGGTCTGATTTAATTAACGCATATTTAAGAATAAAACAGCAAACAGCTTTTAATTTCATGGCTGCCATGTTGGTTACCTACGCCCTGACGGATAGACAAGGTACTACATTTTCGACCTAACACCTAACATTGGCTCTGGCCTGTTAGATCGAGCAATGTTAACTGGCCGATTCTTACAAGTCTATGACATAATTTTTCTCGATCTAATAGGACCTAACAGACTTAAAAGGGTTAACACAAAGATCGTGAACACTCCTAATATTTGTTTCAGTTTTGTCGACTAATTATGAGTAGCGTAATTGACTCAATTTTTACTTGTTAAATTTCACGTCGTAAATTTTTCCTGTTTCTATGATTATTCAACATCAATTTTAAAATCTTTTTACTATAATTATTAAATTAAGTCAAACCGGGAGTTGTTTGTTTATAAATAGGCCTTTTTTTTCCTGGCGGAATGCGAAACGGATTGCATTTATAAAAAGTTTCACCGTGTCACCACGCATTTTATTTCTCTTTATATCGAATGTGGCAGAAATAATCTTAGTTGCCAAGATTTTGTTATAATGTATAAAAAAAGTCGCCATATCATCCAACTGTGACGCGCCTTTCGTCAGGGTGAAAAGTTGGCATGGATGCAAAGCAGTTCGACCTTATCCAACACATGTCTACAATTATATTTTTAATTTTTCAAAATCCTATAATTATAAGTATATGTTAAATGTAAACAATGTTTGTAAATCCCAGGCCCTGAAGATGATCTCAATAAAGATCGAAACGTTGGCACGATAAAGAAAATGTTTTTCTGAAACCTACATCACACCAGACCCCGCATCTCACGATTTCTGAATAAGTATTTTTATACTTGAATATATTAATTATAGTAATAATAATAAAATAAAATAATTATTTCAATATGATAATTAATTAGTATGCCGGGTAACAGTCGTGATATGGGTGGTACTTGTCTAAATCAGGGCTTTCCAAACTTGTTAGCCCGCGGATTTCACAGAACAAAATCCAGGACGGACCCTCTGATAATACATAATTAATTAATTAATAAATTAGTCAGTCCATTCCTAATTCAGGGGGTATCACTATGAAAACAAACATTTGATTGACATTCTTATCTTTATATAAATCCGGAACACAAAAATCTAATTGGGCAGAACGGTAAAATCCAGGGGTACGTAAAACTCTAGCCAAATTCAAGAGTAATAATTTGAACATTAATGATTAATGAATTAATAGGAAGAGTGATGTTGTTTTAGCCTCCACAATTTGGATATGTTGGGTTTAATTTTTGATAGCTGAATACGGATCTTGGGTTCATCATCTAGACAGATTCGGTATTTAGTTTTGGCGGCTGTATAGATAGAAAATACGAAAAATATACAAATAAATAGATTCACATAGGTAAGTTGTGTCATGTGGAAGAAGAACACGTTTTTCTTTTTCAACGAGCCGTTGAAATTTCTCGTTTTCCAGACGGAGTCAAAAATTGGGGGGAAGTATCGGTCTCGAAAGTAGATTTGAAGATTTAATCTGAAGTATTGTCTATCAAACATTCCTATTGATTTGATGATAGTATGGCTGGCTTTGTCGAAATTAAAAACGGTTCGACCACCCATTAATGGTCTTGCAACATTATATCTAAAGCTGTTGGGAAGTAGTGTTCATAGGACGTCCCAACATCGAAGTTGTTCCCATACTTCAAGTTTGCAAGGTGCGTTTTCTTTTAAAAAATCATTAACACAGGAAAACACTCCACATCTTCCTTCTCAACAGATTCACCCAAAATGGGATTTTTCTTTTGAAAGCGGGAACTTTGTCATTAGCATCGAAAGTTGTGACACTCTCCCCATGCAGAGAAAGACTCATCTCGTTCATATTCCTTCAAATAACTGATAAATACGACAATATACATTGCCATTTCTCTTCATTGAAAAGGTTGGCCAATTTAACATTGTGGTCCATCAACAGAGGTAAGACGTCTGAAGGTAATTCCTGTAATCGTATTTTCCAACGAGACCGGCACTACACTTTAGATTAAAAAAATATAATTAATTGAAATAATTAAATAGCTCAATTATGACCGCTAATCTTATTTGCATTAATATAATAAGTATGAATTAATCATTTCGCTAACATCTCCCGAAGTCACGATAGCTCAAGTGGTTAGAGCAGCGGTGTATTTAGCCGAAGGTCATGGGTTCGAATCCCGCTCAACCAAGACTAGATAAAATGTTAAGTTAATTGAAATAATAAAATACATCAATTATGGCCGCTAAACATATATGGATTAATATAATATTAATAATTTGAACAGACTCATACAAAACTGGCATTTGTTTCATAGCTAAAGATGTCTATAGAAAACATAATGTCTGCTGCTGCCAAATAAAAATCTTTTGTTTTCAGTACTCATTGTTATTACCTTTTTAATTTTGTTTATTAATGTGTGGTGATTAGTGACCGTTAATCGATAATTATTCAGAAATCGTGAGATGCGGTCTGGTGTGATGTAGGTCTCAGAAAAACATTTTCTTTGTCGTGCCAACGTTTCGATCTTTATTGATATCATCTTCAGGGCTCAAAGTGTTTGTCTTCTTTGTAATTGTGCCATTCTTGCGTGTCGTGTCGAGCGTGCCCACTCTCTGACGTTGGCACGATAAAGAAAATGTTTTTCTGAAACCTACATCACACCAGACCGCATCTCACGATTTCTAAATAAATATCGATTAACGGTCACTAATCACCACACATTACTAATAACACTACATTAGGTCTATCAACTACAAACAAACCAGCATACATTTCCATGCCATTTATTCAAGGCCTATCCCATAAATTAAACACATTTCTCTCGTCCGATAACTTCAAAATAGCTTTCAAAAATTATAAAACAATTCAAACATTTTTTCCAAAATTAAAGATCCCACACCAATAACAAATAAATCTGACATACTCTACAAAATCAACTGTTTAAACTGTCCAAGTTACATCGGTCTTACATCCCAATATCTGGACAAGAGAGTAAAACAACATATCTATGATTGCAAAAAAACCTAATCAAAATCCTACAGCACTCGCTACTCACCATCTTGAACATCAACACAATTTCGACTTCAAAAATCCAAAAATATTACATACAGAACAAAACAAATATACACGTAATTTCTTAAAAATGGTTTATATCAACAGAGATAAACACAGCATCAATTACAGAACAGATACATGTAAACTCAGTCGCAGCTACGCCAATATCATTAATCAAATTCAATATAGATAACACACCTATATCATCACATTACATTCCACACATCAAATATTTTTCACATAGTCTAATTGTCCAACAATTTAGCTTTCCTTTTCCTATTTATCCCTTTCTATATAATCTTGAAAGGATAATCTGGCCGAACCATCACATTTTTTCCCTTCGTCGGCTCTTCACCTCAAAGAAGCCGACACCTTATACAAAAATGTCTTCTATACCGACTTCCTTCCCCACCCCTTCAAAATCCAACGTATATAAACATAAAACAGCAAAATCTCACTGGCACTCTCAACACGACACGCAAGAATGACACAAGTACACAGAAGACAAACACTTTGAGTGAGTAGAAATACTTTGATTGAATATATAAAAACTATATATTTTGCATTGTATAAATTCACTTGTTTACATCCATGTATTTGTTAAATGTAAACAATGTTTGTAAATCCCAGGCCCTGAAGATGACTTCAATAGAGATCGAAACATTGGCACGATAAAGAAAATGTTTTTCTGAAACCTACGTCACACCAGACCGCATCTCACGATTTCTGAATAATTTATTTATTAATTCTACGGTTATTTATATAACTATTAACTTTTTTTAAGTTCGTCGACGACCACAGTTTGGGAAGCCCCGGTCTAAATTATACTTTGTAACGACCAGGCAGACAGTTTATTTTATTGAAAGCTCACAACACCACTCAGGCTCATGTGTTTGTACATGATTTAATTTCAATGGCTTAATCTACAGCAATCAATTTGTTGGCTAATTTGTGCTAATAGGGTAGGATTTGGACGGCCGGACAAGGGTTTAACGTCAAACCAGTGGAAAATGGGATCCTCCTAGGCCCGGCGCAATGTCAAACGTCGTCGGTCCAGTAGGACATTAGTCTAATTAATTAGGGTAACCGGGGGTCTTTGTGAAGGTTCGGGCCTATCTTGAGTAGATCTGGTCGCAGGGTCCTTATAGATTGTCCTGTCCCTTCTGCACTATCTACCATCTACTCTAACGGACCCATCTCTCTCATAGCTTAGTGCATTTTTCTCACGTGATTCGGACCATTAACCCGGAGGTTTATTATTCTGGGAAGGCTTATTATTACGGATTCTCTCTGTCAACGATGTGTGCTTTTGAGGTATTTGATTGGAGGGATATTACCCCCTTGTTATGTTAATTGCTGTTTATAACAAGCCGCCTTTTATTCTACTAACATAACGATTTCTCATAAAGATTTTTCAGGTAAACAAAATTAATTGTTACAGTTCTAGTGAAAAGTGCAGAGAGCTTATTAGCTATATGCTACTGACTTTACAATCTTATAATTAAACATTAACAATAGGCAGAAAACACCACATTATTATTACTTTCAATTAATTAATCTTTTTTGTAAAGTTCGAACCCACGACCTTCTGCTAAACATCTCGCTGCTCTACCACTTGAACTATCGTGATTTCGATATTCGATATGAAGTGGCCACGGGGTGCTGTTGGTGAAGTTGGACTTCGTTTTACTTATTAAATCCGTTATATTTAGTGGTCTATTGACCAAATTACTTCTTTCAATTAGTTAATCTTTTTATTTATGTAAGGTTTTTGGTTGAAATGAAAAAGTCAGTGCCACGAGCGGGATTCGAACCCACGACCTTCGGCTAAATACGCCGCTGCTCTAGCACTTGAGATATCGTGACTTCGATTCACTCCGACAACCAACTACCCATCTCAACCTACAATCTTTCGAATTTCAGTCTCTTTTTTGACATTTTTCAAATGTCGTGTTATCAGGATTCTATTCTCCGCGACGAGGGAAAATTCGAACGGTTGTAGGAAGGCTGTCCACTGGAGCCGTTTTCGGCCGAATAGGGCCGGATGTTCCAAAAGCGAAGAAACGAATGAGCACGCGTCCATTAGAACCAATTCGTTCGGTCGTGTTGGGACGTGTACGGCCGAAGCACTTTCCGATCCAAATAAAGTTGGATTTTCCAGTCTTATTCGGCCGAATGGTTACTTCGACTTCAACTGTCAACCATGTGACATCAAACCATTGTTTAACGCCGTTCTTTGCTTTTTGCTTACCTTTTCGTTTCGTTTTCATTTCGATGGATTGCGAAAAGTTGATAAGTGCGGTTGAGGAGCAGGCTCTTGGGACATTCGTGATCCACTCTATCATCGGAGAGATGTCCAGCTTAAGGATAGCTTTAGAAATGGAACTTCCAATATTTTTGTTTATTTCTGACATTCCATTTGTATGTAAACTAAGAATTTTCGAGCAGCAACAAATCTTCTACAACCATTTGGGCTGTGTCGTGAACTGACGAAAATCGGCTACAGTGGACGACGGCGTTCGGCTATATTGCCGGTCGTCCGTTTGGTCAAATAGTTCGGCTGTTGAACGGCTGTCGTAGTTCGGTTCCAATGGACGAGCAGCCGTAGGTTGTGATGAGCAGTTAGTGTCCGAGTGGATCGAAGTCACGATAGCTCAAGTGGTTAGAGCAGGGGCATATTTAGCCGAAGATCGTGGGTTCGAATCCTTCTCGTGGCACTAACTTTTTCATTTCAACCAAAACCTTACAAAAAAGATTGATTAATTAATTGAAAGAAGTAATTTGGTCAATAGACCATTAGATATAATGGATAATTATTACTATAAACTTTTAAATTTATAAAAGGAGAAAACGAACAGACATTTCCTTAAAAATTGTGCTAACAAACAGCTTCTCAACAGCAAAATGTGATGACATTTATATTCTACTCAATTATTTTCTTCGGTTTTGTTTTAACAAGTTTGTCTTTATTGGTCCTCCCATTAAAAACACATAACTTAAAAGGTCGGAATAAATTTTAAAACCGGGACAACATTTAGGACTAATTGAAACGGGAATTCGTAGACGACGACGGAATCGTTCGTTTTCTTTTCAAAGGGACTGAACTCAGAGCGGCGATTACTTTGATGTTATAATTATGTAAAATTAATCCCGTTTCCCCCCGCGTATAATTAAAGCTGTGTTTTTTTCTTGTCGCATACGGAGAAAATAACTCACAACTGTTCCCACTGTGAGAAATCAATCTTTGATCATTTCTTTCGTTCCGCCATCAACCCATCGAGAAAATAAAGAAATAAATTGCTGTTTAAAAGCCGTTCCTACTGGTACAACAAGTATGATTGATTAAACTATTGCTAAATTGATTTCCAAGCGTGGGCGACCAGAGCGAATTTCAAAATAAACCGATGAACTGTTGGTTGAAACCAGTTTGTAAATTGTTAGAAGTTAGATCAAAACCGACAATTTCCGGTCCAGCTTGTCCGCGCTGTTTGTTGACGGAAAGGCTATACAGTTCAGATTATCTTAGAAAGCTCTCGGCCACTAGATCAAAAACCGAAAAAAATAGTATAAAGGTTATACTGTGTTTTAAAGCGAATCGTTAAAAATTAAAACTTATCATTCATAGAAATATCTATAATTAAAAATTCTCAATTAATCTTAAAACACGAACAGTAGTCAATACAGAAAAATTATTTACATATTATAAACTTTTAAATATTATTTTTATTCTAACTTAGAATTATTTATAAGTGTGAGAATATATATTGAAGCAAAAATTGCACGTTAGAACACAAAGTGTAAAATACTAGAGGTTTTCACGATGATTGTAAGGTGTTAACTCGTGTTAGCTCGAAAAGAGAAATATCCAATAAGACCGTTAGCGCCCCCTTTTTTTAAACATATTAAAGGTTAATTTTTCCGCAATGCTGCGCGTGTCGATTGGTAGAACCAAAAATAAAGCTATAACAATTTTTGAAGGCTTGTTGTTGTTTGTTTTGGTTTTCTTTTGTGTTAAATTGTAAGATGCCACAAATTAATAAAAAGTAAAATTAATCAACTTTTTCATTCAAAATGTTATCTATGCACTCGAAAAATACTAACAAATGGCACGCTTCAATTCGTGCCGACATACTTAACTTTTATCCTAACGTCTATCAGCCGACAATTTTGTAGGATAGGGGATGTATCTATTAAGAATGAGAGTATAAGGACAGGTCAGAAATTAACAAAAGAAATGTATTGGTCTGATTTAATTCACGCGTATTTAAGAATAAAAATACGTGAAAACAAAAAAGAGCTGTTACATTCATGGCTGCCATATTGGTTACCTACGCCCTAACGGATAGCAAAGTGACTACATTTTCGGCCTAACATCTAACATTGGCCCTGGCCTGTTAGATCGAGCAATGTTAACAAGCAACGTCATAATTTTTTTCGATCTAACTGGACCTAACATAGTTAGCAGGATAAGCACAAAGATCGTGAATACTTACTATTACAGTGAATTGTAATAATCTGAAATTAATATTTATAAAATATATCATGTACTATAGCTAAGAATAACTTTCGTTATAAATTGAGCATTATCAACGGCCCAAAAAACTGTTGTTGTACATCACTTTCGCTTCCTCTCAATGTTACTATTTCTAAAAAACTTCATATCAGAACAATTAAAATATTTGGACATGGTTTGCTTTTATACAATCTGTGTATAAAGTAACGATAGATGGCAATGAGGATGTTCAAAAGGTCCAATCGTGTGCAATCCTCTTTAAATTTATTTGATCTGTGAGCGATTTTAATCACATAATCGTTAACTATCATAGACTCAATAGGGTCCTTGTTATTTCTTCTATAATTGAAATGCCAATCAATTTCTATCATTCATAGGCTAAAAACTATCGCGAGGGACATCGTCCAGGCATCGACTGAACATGCTGAGACATCAATAGACAAACAATAAACTTCAAAACCTATAAAATTTAATTAAAAAATGAAAAATTAATCCAGTTTACGAAATAATAAGAAATGAATATACATCATTGATTCGAAACAAATTAAGACCTTATGTTATACAAGTGCAATAAAGTAAAAAGTGTGTAGAGATTAGTGACCGTTAATCGATAATTATTCAGATATCGTGAGATGCGGTCGGGTGTGATGTAGGTTTCAGAAAAACATTTTCTTTATCGTGCNAAAAGATCGAAACGTTGGCACGATAAAGAAAATGTTTTTCTGAAACCTACATCACACCCGACCGCATCTCACGATATCTGAATAACCAAAGTAAAAAGTGTTTACATAAAGTTGTATGTAATTGAAGATTGAAAGGAAAAGATGATAAATATTTTGTTCAATCCTGCATTTCGTGCTTTGATAGATCTACCTAAAATTTTGTTTTTTCTTTAATTTTTTACCGAAAGGACTCACACTTTTCTATAATAAAAATGAATAAATTTTGATTTATTATTATAAAACAAAAGAAAGTCATATTGAACCCACAGCCTACGAAAAGGAAAAGAAATTGAACTTGATTGATTTACTGATTTATATTTTATTTATTGCTGCTGAATTTAGGACCCTTGGGCTGTCATCAGCAAGGTCGTTTCAGACCCAAACGCATGGAGTTTTTAAGTTCCTTACACCTCATTTATTTTGAAATACATTCTTTCTTATTTAAACTCTAAGCGCATATTCCTATATTACCGTTTAGACATGCCTTCGGCCATCCCACACTTTACATTCATGCTAATAAATACAAGATCAAAACGAAAAAAATAAATGCTATAGGATAAAGCAGCTATGGAAAGAAATAAAACTCTGGCTTTGCGATTGCATTCAAAATGGGAGCAACTATGCAAAATTTTGATAATAAAGTTATTATTCATCCAACGACAGCAAAATAATTCCTGACAGTGAAATAATAGCAGTCGTACAAAGTTTATTTTTAATCGTGGGTTTTTGTCTAGTGAATTAAATTGTTATTTAATGTTTACTCGATCGGTAATTAATTGATGGTACTGTTAGCTATTGTTAACAGTATCTATTTTATTTATAGTTGGATGTATATAGTGAAATAAAAAAAAACAAAGCTACAATGTAAAAAATTAATTAACTATTAAAAATTGATTTGGTCAATTACATAGTTCCTAAATTCCTTTTGCTAATAAAATTTACAATATTTAAGATTGGATAATTATTGACGATTTCTAAATGGGGGTTTTGAAATTACTTCCCGTAAAGTAAAATTTGTACTACGTGGTAATAGAACATTAATTAAAAAGATTACCATTTTTGACTCGAGTGATTACTTACAGCACATATTTGTACCTCTATATTCAAAATCGGGCTACCGTTTAAAGGAAGTGGTTCACCTCTGACCTACAAGATTCACGGAACGTTCGAGTGAGATAATCCGGTTTCAATTCTAGTGTCAACAGTAAAGAAATAAAGTTCACGGTTCGAAACTTTATATAGCGGAAAATGTAACGAAGAATGCGTCCGTTCCAAATAAGGTTCTGAGTAGTGGGATTTAAAATTCGGCATAAGTCTATAATAGAGCTGCAGGGATTATCCGCGGAATGAGATCTCATAACGTGTTCCAGTGAGTGAACCAAATAACAAACCCGATAGGTGATCTGAAGATGTGTGATCCTGTGAGAAAGGTTGGAAGGATAATTCATTCATGGATGTAGTTGAAGTATAGTCAGAAGATAAACAGAAAAACTGGTCGTTAAACGTATACTTTCTATTTACTCAAAAACTGTTCAAACAAGAAAAAACTAACCAATATTTTTAGCGTTAGTATTATTACGGGACTTTGCAATTATTAAAGTTTTTCGATTTCAATAAATTTTTGAATGAACTTTTTTGCAATATTTATATTTTCATGTTTTTAATTTCATTCCTATATTTTCATTTGCACATTTATCAATATCATTAATTATAAATATTGTATTATTTAAAAGTAGAGCTTATGATTACAGAAAAGATGTTTAAATTTTTTACCATGGTTGAGTAGTTTTTGAAAAAATAAGGGGTGAATCTAGGAAGTTCAAATGCTCTGTGTAAATTAAGTCAACTAAGAATAATTAACAAAGCAAATGATTATAAATTTAACAATAGGGTATTCGCGATCTTTGTTAACCCTGTTAACTATGTTTGGTCGTGTTAGATCGAGATATATGATGACGTAAACATGTAAGAATCGGCTAGTTAACATTGCTCGATCTAACAGGCCAGGGCTAAGACGTTAGATAGAAATGTAGTCACATTGCCATCCGTTAGGGCGTAGGTAACCAACATGGCAGCCATGAATTTATTTTTTAAGAAGCTATTTTTTGTTTGTATATAAATTCTTAAATACGTGTTAATTAAATCAGACCGCTTGGCCTATTCTTAATCGGGTGAGGATAACAATCAGATCCTCCGATTATTAACGGTGCTCCTCTACGATCCGGACCACCAAACGCAGCCACTTTCTTTCAAACATTTTTTAAATACATTTTTAGCAGCAGGATCGTCGTTCAGAACTTATAAGCCACCCGTTTCCGTTTTCGTTGCCCTCTAGGCCTCTGTGTCCGGCAAAGTTGAGATAATCAACAAGAAAATCCTCCAGAAAAATGGTAAAAACAGCAATAATCTTTTATATCAAGATTTATTTTTGAAGCTATGACTGCTTTTTTTTTGTTTGGTTTTCACAATGTTATAAAACTTTATTTTAAATTAAAAAATAATTTACTTAGTTATGGTTGATTATTGACATTTATATTTTATTACTAATCAATACAAACATATTAATATTCCTATTGTGTAATTTGAAAATAATTAAAAATTAATTAATATATACTGCAATTGATAGGTTGGAGTTTTTACAGTCTTTTGCGACACTTTAACTTGCTCGTTAGCATTTAGATCATGGTTGATCCCAAATTAATAGATGTGGGCCGATTTTTTGATATGAAAAAAAAAATAAGTTAGTCTCAAATAACAATAACTGCAATAAAACGTGTACATCGTCGTGCATTTCCATAATAATGGTGGTACAATCTTTGTGTTAACTGTTAAATCTGTTAGGTCGTGTTAGATCTAGAAAAATGATGACGTAGACTTGTAATAATCGGCTAGTTAACATTGCTCGATTTTCCAGGCCAAGGCCAATGTTAGATGTTAGGTCGAAAATGTAGTACCTTTGCTATCCGTTAGGGCGTAGGTAACCAACATGGCAGCCATCAATTTAACAGCTGTTTATTGTTTTATTCTTAAATATGCGTTAATTAAATCAGACCAAAACATTTCTATCGTTAATTTCTGACCTGTCCTTATACTCTCATTCATAGGTTGAACTCACCTTAGGCTACAAGTTAGTTATGTCGGCACGAATTGAAGCATGTCATTCGTTAGTACTTTTCGAGTGCGTACATAGCATAATGAATGTAAGAGTTGATTAATTTTCCTTTTTTATTAACTTCTGGCATCTTACAATTTAACACAAAAGAGAACCAAAACAAACAAATACAAGCCTTCAAGGACTGCTATAGTTTTTTTTCATTCTACCAATCGTCAAGCGCAGCATTGCGGAAAAAAGTAGCGTTTAACATGCTAAGAAAAGAAGGGGGCGTTCACGTCTTACTGGACATTTTTCTATTTGAGTTAACACGAGTTAACATCTTACAAATATCGTGAATTCCCCTAATATGTGAAAGGAAAACCTTTCAACAAAATTTGAATAAGATAAAATTAATTATATGATTTAATATGTCTTAAAGGTTTTATCGTCGGTGCATAAAGATCGTTCATGAATATTCCACCTTCTGGCACAAGCCGTTGCACGTTAAGTATAATTTTACATTCCAATGAAAAAAAGTTATTAAACTGTACAAATTATTCACGTTGTATGATTTTATATTACATTAAGTAACTGGATTTCAGTTATTTTTGGTTTATACTCGTCAACCACTGTAAGGGATATAAATGGAAAAAAAGTTATAAAAGAAAGCATCTTAATATTGCTTATTGAAGAAATTGAGCCACCACATGCTGAGCAATGTGTCGCCATGAGAATGCCGCATGTCGGGCACGAATGCCATCGGGCAGACTTGCCTCGGATCACCATGAGAAAGTGCTGTGACGGCGTCAAGCTGCCCACTCTTCAGCCGGGTCTGAATTTATTGAGACATCACCGGGCGAAAAGCTCTGGAAACGGTCCAATTCCAAATATGCAAATAGTCATACCTTGGGAGGTGGATTCGGCCGACTCGACCGGTAATAGCAGTAAAATCCAATTGATTGGAAGGAAATTATTTATTTATATTTCGCGCCCCTTTTAAGATTTAAACGGCCGTTTTACCGCCCCGATATCGGCCCCCGTATCTCATGGCGATCCGTTAAGTCATTCTCCATTCACTACCTGGGCGTTAATCAACCCGCTTTAAATACCTTTTAAAGGAATTTTTACAAAAACCATTCCCTTAATTAATTTCTCTTGAAGAACAAGTCATTCTCCGTAGAGCGCAAACTAAAGAAGAAGCAATATTGCGCTTGTGAAGCCTTCCGTGTCGGCATGCGACCCTTCTATTAAACAGTGTGATCGATGTTGCATGATGTTTATGAAAGTATTTGTAAAAAAAGTTTCCTTAATTAAGTTTGTAAAAAATGCGTTTATTCTAAATAAGCTAGGTCTGCAGTTCAACAAAGACAGAGAGAAGGTCACGTGTTTCTGATAGTTTCAGAATTGTAATAATTTTATTCATAAACAACGGCAGCAATATAATGGCTAAAAGTGTTAACAATCATTCACTGCCTGGGTCCAATTTGTGTTTCCTGTGAAGAATAATTCAACAAGTGCAGATTTACTGCCACCATGTTCTCAATATCTTTATGTTTTTTGCCACTACAACAGAGTTATCTTTTGCTGAAATTTTATAGCTGCAGTTTTATAAATTGATATTACAAAAGTTTTATGTAAAAACATCATGTCAACATCACTGCCATACTGAGGAATGTATTAACCGTGATACAAAAAAATTACTAATTACTAAGTACATCAAAGAGGTTAGGTACTAGTAATTAATTAGTGTAAGATAAATCAAAATTGTATGTCAAAAAAACAAATTTTTTGATTCCTCTGTTAGTCCTCTGTTTGCTTTTCTTTAATCAAAGCGTTCATTAAACCTTGTTATGAGAAAAAACCACTAAATTATTAATTTCTAAGCAAAATTATGATATAAACCATAGTATGGAAATACACGACGAAGTACCCATTTTAAACATAAGGGGTATACACGATATTTGTAAGATGTGAACTCGTGCTTCCTTCCTTATACGGACAGGTCAGAAATTAACGATAGAAATGTTTTGGTCTGATTTAATTAACGCATATTTAAGAATAAAACAATAAACAGCTTTTAATTTCATGGCTGCCATGTTGGTTACCTACGCCCTAACGGATAGACAAGGTACTACATTTTCCACCTAACATCTAACATTGACCTTGGCCTGTTAGATCGAGCAATGTTAACTAGCCGATTATTACAAGTCTACGTCATCATTTTTCTAGATCTAACACGACCTATCAGATTTAACAGGGTTAACACATAGATCGTGAATACCCCCATTATTATGGAAATGCACGACGACGTACACATTTTATTGCGGTTATTGTTATTTGAGACTAACTTATTTTTATTTTCATATCAAAAAATCGGTCCACATCTATTAATTTGAGATCACCCATGAACTAAATTCTAACGAGCAAGTTAAAGTGTCGCAAAAGACCGTAAAAACTCCGAACTATCAATTGCAATATATATTAAATAATTTTTAATTATTTTCAAATTACACAATAGGAATATTAATATATTTGTATTGATAAGGAATAAAATATAAATGTCAATAATCAACCATAACTACGTAAATTATTTTTTAATTTAAAATAAAGTTTTATAACATTGTGAAAACCAAAAAAAAAAAAAAACATTCATAGCTTCAAAAATAATTTTTGACATAAAAGATTATTTCAGTTTTTACCATTTTTCTGGAGTGATTTTCATGTGGATTTTCTCAACTTCACCGGACACAGAGGCCTAGAGGGCAACGAAAAGGGAAACGGGTGGTTTATAAGATCTAAACTCCGGACTAACAACAGGGATCCTGCCACTAAAAATGTATTTAAAAATTGTTTGAAAGAAATTGGCTGCGTTTGGTGGTCCGGATCGGTAGAGGAGCACTGTTAATAAGTGGCTGGATTGACACGCTGTCACTTACTTTTTGGGCCATTGTACGCCAATGAGTTCGGAATGCACAGAAAGTTTTCTCGAACTGTCCTACAAAATCGAAGGGTACGATTTCTTTCCTCCACATAGACAGCCTATATGAGACGCTCTGGCTTGAGCGCTGAAGTGAGTAACTGGGTCCCCTGTCCCGATTCTTGGAGGAAACAGGGTTGTTTTATTGTATATGATACTGACTGTTTTGTGACCCTAGGTTGTGACGAGAGTGAAATTGTTTATTGGCGTGAATGTGTAGTGTAATACGGCCGATAGTGGTTTTATGCATCTTATTTAACTAAGTGAATGGTAGAGATGCAGAGAGAGAGAGAGAGAGAGAGAGAGAGAGAGAGAGTGAGAGAGAGAGAGTGAGAGAGAGAATACAAAGTGATACGGAAAAAGTAAAGTGGTACAGTGTTTGGCAAGTAAGAAAACCTTGGAATGTTTTAAATCATTTTGCTTCTAGGGACATAATTAAGTTCAAAACAGTTTCAATCACAGTAATTGGTTAATAAACATTCCACTCAATTCGTTGTACAAACTAATTTCAGCGAATGCAACTTAAACAAATTCAGTTATTGATTACTAAAGTATAACTGATTTTTTTCGTTCAATGCTAAGACCAAAAACATGAAAATTTATGAAAAGCTTTACTGCATCGTATTAACTTTTGAAGAGTTACGATTTATTCATTAAACATTACTTTACTAATTACATTAAAGTTTATTATCCAAAATTTACAAATATCGTTTTAATATTTTCATTTTAGAGAGCTCAATAAATAAACAATTAATTACAATTTTTTAAACATTTTAAAATAAAAATTGTTACAACACTTATTAATTATTAATAAATGAATATCCACTAAATTAATTTAGATTATGTAGTCCAATTTCGAAATATTTTTTATATTCATAGTTTTTTGTGCCTAGTCGATATCGTTGCCCAGGCGAATGTGCTGGATTAAAAATTGCATATCTGGTTTTATTTTTGTTCTGACAATTTGCCATGAAAGGGTTACTCGTTGAAAGCGGCAAAGCGGTAAATTGTTTCACTTCGGTATGGAACTGGTTTCAACACATCCGTCAGAAGCTCATTCCCCCAAGAGCTCAGAGATGGCGCTTGCGTTCAGCTTTGTCGTCCGGGCTTTCGAAGTGTGAATACCCTTCAGGAAAGTTCGCTTCCTCAGATGATAGATAGTTCGTGCTCGTGACTCTTGGTATGATTGATTTCTGAGCGGTGGGGAAACTGCAAAAATGGGCGAAGAAACATTGCCATGTATGTAGGTTAACTCATAAGTGGATCAGACCTAAAAGGCTGTCACCTCGCACTCGCTCTCGTTCCTATCCAATCTTTCTCTTTCTCTCTCTCTCTTTATCTCTCTCAGTTTTTATAAATTGTATTAGTTCTCAGTAAGGTTTGGCATTATTTGCTAATACGTATTGTTTATCTGTTCATCATACATACTACAAAAATTTAAAGCGACAAAATTATGTTGAATTAAATTACAACCAATGATTACTGGGAAATCGTGAGATGCGGTCTGGTGTGATGTAGGTTTCAGAAAAGCATTTTCTTTATCGTGCCAACGTTTCGATCTTTATTAAGATCATCTTCTGGGCCTGGGATTTACAAACATTGTTGAAATTTAACAAATAAATGTAGGATGTGGAAAAAAGTGAATGTTTTCAATGCAAAAAATATATCTTTTTTTATAGTCAATCAAAGTATTTCTAAAATCTTTCTATTAAAACCAATATTCAATTTTCTGTAATGATAAAGAGCTTTAGTTAGTGTACTCCCACAATTAAATATAAAAGTTAATTTGAAAAACAAAATAAATGTTGTATGATTTTATTCGCTGTTTAAAACTGGTACGTTCAGAATTCATTAAGTTTGTTTAATTACCAACGAATAAAAATATGTTCTCTCTCAATCACTGACTCCCTCTCACTTTCTGATCCTATCTCACTCCCTCTCCTTCTATGATTATATTTTTCTCATTCTCCTTCTTCAATAATTAGATAATCCTTCACTCAATCAATTATTCCTTTTCTATTTTCCTATTCTCTCTCTTTCTCTCTCACTCTCTCTCTCTCTCTCTTTTTTTCTCCGACTTTTTTCTTTCTTTTTTCCTTTTTGTTTTTTATTTCTTTCTCTTCCCCCCCTCTCTCTATCGGTCTATCAAACTATCTGTATATCTCTCTATCTTTCTACCTATCTTTCTCTCTTTTACTCACACTCTCTGTTTTTATCTTTTTTACTTTCACACTCTCACTCTTTTACTTTTGATCTCTTTTTCCCTCTCTCTCTCTCTCTTTCTCACCTTTGTTTTATTTCTTCACACACTCCCTCTCTCTACCTTTTTCTTTCCCACTGTCTTTCTCTGGCTGTCGTTTATGTTTTTTCTTCCTCTCTTTTACTGCCACGCTCTGTCTGTATCTTTTTTACTTTCTCTCTCTCACTCTTTTACTTTTGGTCTCTCTTCCCCTCTCTCTCTCTCTCTCACTCTCTCTCTCTGCCTCACCTTCGTTTTCTTTCTTCACACACTCTCTCTCTACCTTTTTCCCTCTCACTCTCTTTCTCTGGCTGTCGTTGTATGTTTTTTCTTTCTTTCTCTCTTATCTCTCTTTATCTCGGTTTCGCGCTCCCTCTCTCTATCTCTCTCTCTCTCTATCTTTCTTAAAATAGGTTAATACATTTAAAGATTTGAGAAAAAATTAGTTGTTCGAAAAAAATTTGTCATTTTTATGGATGTTAATTTACTTAATGGTCCATTTATTGGAACATATAGCAGGTACTTAATTTTTTCAAACTACATTGTACCAGTTAAAATCGAAAAATGAGGTATAACGTGGCCTAATGGTTAAATTTATTCGCAAAAGCGGTTGTTATGAAGGTGCATCGTTATTTAACTAAGCCAGTAGATGCTTCTTATAGAGTATCAATTGAGTTTGTCAAAACAGGGCCATTTTGAGAACAAACCCCTCACCGGCTCCGTCAAAAATTGTGGAGCATCCAAAGGGTTGGGATACATTTTTCAAGGAAAGGATGGAAAGGGGCTAAGCCTCTTCAAGGGGGATCGGGATTGCCTTATAAAATTCACGTTGCTTCCAGAATAGAAAAAGTGGTTACCGATATCAATTCCTGAGTGGCAGACGTGGGGGATGGTATTATGTCAGTAAAAATCCTTATATATTCCTCGGACTTAGCATGGGCCCACCCGATTACACGCCCCTTATAAAGTAAATCATTCTCCGACTCCGAGGGAATTACCCATATTTCAAGTCCGATTCGGGATGTTCAAAAACATGAGGCTCTTGTTGTTATTACAATTGAGAAAGTTTGTGATTGGATTTTAATTGGATTATATAAGAATTTGTGTTATATGCGCTGTAATTAAATTGATACTTCGTCTCCGCAAGCCAAGTACCAGCAGGTTGATTGGGATTTTTGCTAAGATTAAAATAATATTGATGGATATTGATAGTACAATCCGTTTTATGTTATTATTTTACATAATCTCTCGGTTCTAAACAGTTATTTTAAATTTTTTTTTTTTTGTTGTAAAAATTTGTCGGAAAACGGCTAGTTGTTGAAAAATCTAATGAAATGTGTCTACTATAATTTTGAAGAATTATTGATAAGTGGATATTATTTTGGTTAATTTCAATTTCTTCCAGTTTATTCTGAAGTTAGCATACATTTGTTGAAAATATATATATTTGGAATGTTCTCCAGACGATTCTTTTTTATACATTAGGAAACCCAAGCGTTCTACTTTACTCATACACGACTTGATATTTTATACATCAACTGGAATTCATTTTATTTTTATGGAACGATATGTGATTTTTAATGAAAAATCAAAGTATTTTGGATGTTCACCTTTGTTTTTGTCGTGTACGAACAGTCTCGTTATAACTAAAACTGTAATAAAAATCAAGATTAAAAGAAAGTGACACTGTCGGAGTGCCGGATCGGCAGTGTTCTCGCGTATCAAGAGCACTTTCGAAAGGTGGACCTGACTCGAAGAAGAGAGCTCATCCTCACGCGACTGTGCCCGGCATACAGAAAAAGGTTGCTCGTTGTGTTCATTAATGAAGCGTAAAATTCTTGGGATCTATATAGGGAGCGTATAGTGTAACAACCCGAAATGAGAATTGAGCCAGAAACACACTTACCCGATGCTACGCCATGCGACGCTACCCGACGCAAATCCAAACTCCGATTTTCCATAAGGTTGCATTAGCCATGCGACGCTACCCGACGCAAATCCAAACTCCGATTTTCCATAAGGTTGCATTACCCCCGTGCACATCTACCCGATGCTATGCCACGCTAACCTACCCGACACTCTGCGATCCCCACTGTCCAAATTTTCGTCGGGTCGCATCGAGTACAGTCGAAGACAAAAGAACCGGACACTCGTATTTTTATTCAAACTACATGTATTATTGTCGTTATATTTATTACAACATACTTATTTTAATATAAACCAAATTAACTGTGATTAAAAAATTAATTAGTTTTTATTTAAAAAATTAATTTTAATGGTTTGGTAGAAAATTAATCAAAACACCGGAATACGATTTTTTGATATAATGAATTTAACTAACAATTTATTGTACTCGCTTCGGCGGTACATATACTAAAATTGGAACAATTTATTACACGGTTTTGCTCATAAAATTTAATTAACAATTTATTCATAGTTTTGCTCGTAAAATTACACCATTTTGTAGTGTCGGGTCGCATCAGAACAGGACACTCATATTTTTTGTAGTTTATTTCAAACTAAGTAGATTTAATTTTGTCGTTATATTAATTACAACATGTTATTTTAATGTAAACCAAATTAAACGAGATCAAAAATGCATAAGCTTTTATAAACATTGTTTAATTAGATGGTTAGGAGTAACTTTATTTAAAACGATTAAGTTTAACAAACAATTTATTAGATAGTTGTGCTCATAAAATTTAACTAACAATTTAGTACACGGTTTTGCTCAAAATAGTGCATTAAGAACAAAAGATGCGTTGCGATTGTGATAAACGCTGTGGACTGTACGCGACGTGTGCTTGCGTCGGATAGATGTGCACACCCCACCAAAAAGTGGCAAGGCGTCGGATAGCATCGGGTAGCGTCGCATCGGGTAAGTGTGTTCCCGGCTTTGCGCTTGAGCATGCCAGGCAGCGAGTCCTTGTTCCGATTTTTGCGGAGATTACTGGATGTAGTATTTTCGGTACTTATTGGGTATTGAGACCGAATGCATTTATTAGTTTGAATGTGTAGTGTGAGAGGGCTCATGGCGGAATATTGAGGACCATCATTGACCCTCAATTAGATTAGTTATATAACATTCATTACCTAACTGAGAAAATATATTTAAATAAGAAAAAAATTAATTAAAATTAGTAGTGTGTGAATGCGTTTGGATTTAAGAATTGATTGGTGCTGAAATAAATTAAATTTTGATAGCACCTGGATCCCAACCTCGGTGGCTGGACTGACAGACGAACAGAGTGTGAGTTAAAAAAAGCATGAGATAGAATGAGTGAATGAGAGAGAGAGTGAGAGAGAGAGAGATAATAGGAAAATAGAAAAGGAATAATTGATTGAGTGAAGGATTATCTAATTACGGCACGATAAAGAAAAGGTCTTTTTCTGAAACCTACATCACACCAAACCGCATCTCACGATATCTGAATCTAATTATTGAAGTTTAAAAATAAAAGACTTTATGCAATAAATTGTGAGAGAGAGGGGTTGAAAGTGGACTAAGTGCCGAGTAAATATTGAATAATGGAACGAATGTAATTTTTCAGTAGGTGCTTCGTTTCTTGAAGATAAGTTTGAAAAGTGAGATTTATACCCAAAGAAAGTGGACTGTATTTAAATGGATTGTGATAAATAGGTTGTTCATACTACTCGTTTTATTTTCATAAAGAAAGAATGTAGTTCATTTAGTTTTGTATTTCAATTTGCATGCAGTAGTTCTTTTAAACAGCTATTTATAATTTATTGACTTTTCCTCCCAAGGTAGGAATTCGAGAAACTATGACAGCCTGTCTAAGTAATAGCCTCCATTAACATACCATTTCAACCGAAGGTCCAAAGGTGGTAACAGGGGTTTAAACAATTAGAAACAGGTTACTAAAAATACTTGGAGGCAAGGCAGGGCGATTAATAATGAAATGATTGATAGTTTCGAAGCCTCTCCGTTTACAATTGATTTATTTTTTTTTTAATGACCAGACTGGTATGAGCTGCTACACGGCTCGACATTAAATCGAGGAACTTAGCGTCGAACTTGATTCAAGTGCAGTGCTCGCCCCGTCCCCCTTTCAGACAAAACTTTTCAACCAATACACCGCGCTATGTTAACCTAATTGAATCTTCATCAAACGGGAAACCGTTCGTTACACAATGAAACGTTTCGTCCTAAATAAAATCTTCTCTGTTAACGTCAATTTAATTACATTTACCGATCGATGGTTCGAGGGCGTATCTTCTATTGTACAATGTGTGCTATGTGATTTCATTACGGGAAAGAGCAAATGTACGCGTTCGATGTAAGTGCTGCTACATTATTAAAGAAAAACTTAACTTTTCTTTCGTGGTTTAATTACTGAAACCTTCGTACCGCCTCATTATGTACAAGAGTCATATTGAAAAAAATGTATAATATGAAAATATGAAGTGTTGAAAAATATATTTTTTATTCAAGGGCGTCGGTGGCCGCAACGGTGCTTATCATTGTAACCTAAGGGTTCCGGGTTCGAATCCATCCTTGCGAATCCGACATTGAAGGGTATACATACAAATATTTTTTGTATAAGATATTATGGAAGGATTTACTTTTGGTTTTTATATTTCTTAATGATAAAAGCAATAAAAGCAATGTTAATAGTGATGTTGAGCGGAAAGAGAGAGAGAAAGAGAGAGAAAGAGAGAGAGAGAAGGAAGAAAGAGAGAGGGGAGGGAGTGAGAGAGAGAGAGAGAGAGGGAGACCAAGAGTAAGAGTGATAAAGTAAAATTGAAAGAAAGACAGACAGAGAGAAAGAGAGAGGGAGAGAGAGAGNAGAGAGAGAGAGAGAGAGAGAGAGAGAGAGAGAGAGAGTGAGAGAATGAGAGAGTGAGAGAGTGCGAGAGTTTGAGGGGGAGAGAACTTTATGGCTCAAGGTCTAGCTAAATGTTCACGCTAAAGAAGTTAAATTAACAATACATTTTACTTCATATCGTTTGAATAAAAATAATTATTTTAATTTTTGAATGAAAATCATTATCAATAGACCTTTTTTAAATTTGTGTCCTATACATATTAGTACATCATCATCACATAACTAACACTCAATCCTGCGCTGTACCCTGAGAACAATTGGCAATTGTACTACGTTTATGAAATGAACATGTTAAAACTATAAAATTATACGTTATAACATATTTTAAGATATTTTAAGATAATCAGTAATCAATCTATTGTTACATTCTGTCAGATGGATAATAAACGCATGTTGAGAACTAATGGAATTAAATTGTATACCTTATAATAATAAAGTGTGGTGTTTGGTGACCGTTACTTGACCACACGTTTACCATAAAATCAATACTGCTTTTATTAATACGACCTGGAAAAAAACTGTAAATTTAATCTCGCCATTTACCTCAGAAATGTGTGGTATTCAGTGCCAGTTAGTTAATGATTATTTGGAGGTCGGGAGATGCGGTCTGGTCTGACGTAGGTTTTAAAAAAACATTTTGTTTATCGTGCCAACGTTTCGACCTTTATTGAGATCGTCTTCAGTGCTCCAAGTGTTTGAACACACTTCAACACGACAGGCAAGGACACATCTTCACGTAAAACAACACTTTGAGCACTGAAGCTGATCTCAACAAAGATCGAAACGTTGGCAGGATAAAGAAAATGTTTTTCTAAAACCTACGTCACAACAGACCGCACGACCTCCAAATAATCATAATAATAAAGGTTGATTTGTTCTGAATGATAGATTTTCAATTTGACTTTAAAAATTTAATCGACCATTACAGCATCATAGTTTTGAAAATATTTGGCACAGCTAGGACATTTGAGCCCCCAAAGCAATCAGTTTTCAAACCAAATCACTTCACTCTCTCACTCACTCTAAAATACATTCTTTCTTATTTATATACCATTTATTCAATTAGGGTGGTTGAATACTCGATATACCTACACCACCCAATTATCAACCGATTATATAACTAAAAGTAATTGAGGGTCGATGAGGTACACAATAGCCGTCCGCACCCTCACTTTACACATTCACGCCCATAAATACATTTCCTCGCTAGAGGCCTATGATTAATATATACAATAAAACAGGACTTTCACACAATTCTCATATTGTGTTTCATTCCTACGCTCTGTCTATATGGAATAGCAATCAAAAGAAATTTCTGATAAATTATTGATTAGCTGAATTAATTATTACTTTTATGTAAGGTCTTGGTTGAGATGAAAAGTCAGTGTAACGAGCGGGATTAGAACCCACGACCTTCGGCTCAATACGCCGCAGCTCTAACCACTTGAGCTATCGTGACTTCGATCCACTCGGACACCAACTGCCCATCACAACCTACGGCTGCTCGTCCGTTGGAACCGAACTATTTGACCAAACGGACGGCAATTCAACTTGTGTGCTTTTACCATTTTTGCATTTGTATTGTCCGATTTGTAATTTGCCCGATTGTAAAATTAATTAATCTTTACGTAAAGTATTGTTAGAAATAAAAAAGCTAGTGTGACAAGCAGGAATCGAACCCACGACCTTCGGCTTGATACGCCGCTGTTCTAACCACTTGAGCTGTCGTGATTTCGATCCACTCGGACACCAACTCCCCAATTCATCCTACAGACAATTCACATTTTACCTCTTTTTACCATTTTACGTGTAACCAGGATTCGATTCACAGCGACTTATGAAAATGTGCTCAGCGAGCTGTTAGTGAAATGATTAATCCTTTTACTTATTATATCAATATACATATGTTTAGTGATCTAATTGACCATTGACCTTGACAAGTCCAAGTCATAAATGGATTACTGATTAGCAAATCATTATTATTATTAAATAAATTTAACCCATGAATTGTTGGTGTTGTTGAATTATTTGTTTGTAACGTCTGTTTTGAAACAGGGAGAAGAGAAGAAAGTAACAGTAGAAGGAACAGACTATAAAAAGGGAATAAAATTGGAAACATTACATTTGTTGAGTAACTTCAACAAAGTAAGAGAAAACTACCTTTTTCATTGTAATTACTTACAACTACATCAATTAAAACTTTTTAATGAAAATTGATTCGTCGAGACCAATACTAGTTTTCTACTT
The DNA here is from genome assembly GCF_000648675.2 of Cimex lectularius. NCBI lineage: Eukaryota > Metazoa > Arthropoda > Insecta > Hemiptera > Cimicidae > Cimex > Cimex lectularius. The sequence continues at coordinate 1,882,232 of NW_019392701.1, forward strand.
ACGATTTGTGTTTGCTGAAAAATAGGTGGTTGAAGCAAACCGGCAAACTTATTCAACAGGCTTTATATCGGCGGAGTGTAAATCACAAACGTGAGGAGAAAGGGGCTTAAATTTAGTAGTAGTGGCGTGTAACTCAAATCGAAACGGACAACTTAATCTGTCCGTCGGTTCTCAATAACTCTATCAGTGCTCTATCCTTATTACAACGGCCGCCGGTCGTAAACAAGACTCTGGACCCGATAAAAGCGGGCTTGCGTTTCAGATCGAATGAGTGGTTAATTGCCAAGACCGTTTTCCAATTCAATTTGCCCCACTTTGCGAATGTCCAGCACTGGGAGAATGCTCGACCCCGATCCACGACGGGCCGAGTCCAGTTAGGATTCCTCGCAAAACGCCCCGCCACAGCCCTGTTTAAGAATGACAAACGGTGCCGGGCTTCCTTCCGTAAATTGGACACATAACGAGCTTGATTCTATATCACATTCGGGCGAATTCCGAATAAATCGTGATCCCTTTGTTCTTAACCAACGACCTACAAACTCCCAACATGTCAATTATTGGGCCAAAACACGATCATCTAATATTAAAAAAAATAATCATTTAATAAAGATTTTCAACAAACCTAATCATTCGAAATTTAGTTTGGTACTGAATCTGTCAATACTCTACAGGGTCTGTTTGTACAGAGTTAGTGTAAGAGTAGCAATAATGGATTTATCAACACAGGTGTTTATCAAGGAAGTATCCTAGCACCACCTTTATTTACCCCTACCTTCAGACCATACACTTCTCCGCGACAACATAAGATCCACATTTTCTGCTAACAATCTCTACCCACTCATTTTAACAATGCATTGAAAGGCTTAGCACTTAGAGAATCAAGTTCAATGAAAACAACATTCCCTGAATCCACATACTACATAAAAAGGAAGTCTATTTACTCATAAAGAACATGGTGGAAATAATCTTTCCAAGAAAAATGTAAAACACTTTAAACAACTCTAACGCAAATTGACATATAGAATAGCAAGGAATCTTCCGATCCATGATTTTTTGTAGAGTAGTAAGTATATGTTTGAAGGATCACACCATGGACGCCTATGCCCATAACATTTCTACACTCGCTAAACTGCTTACTTGCTACCCTTCCCCATTACTGCGATAACATCACCCGCATGTTTGACGATGACTTGTCAATCAATTGTTCAAATAATACCTGTGCCCTTTTTCTCAATTCAGCAACACAACATGGAACTATGGTTTCGGGCTTGGATTACTCACGAGTCCTGGAAATATCTTTAAAATTCTATGAAAATAATTCACACCATATAAGGTATTCATGACCGTTAATCGATATTTATTTAGAAATCGTGAGATGCAGTCTGGTGTGATGTTAACTTCAAAATAGCTTTCAAAAATTATAAAACAATTCAAACACTTTTTTCCAAAATTAAAGATCCCACACCAATAACAAATAAATCTGACGTAATCTACAAGATCAACTGTTTAAACTGTCCGGCAACATACATCGATTTTACATCCCAATATCTGGACAAGAGAGTAAAGCAAAAAAACCTAAGCAAAATCCTTCAGCACTCGCTACCCACCATCTTGTTGAACACCAACACAATTTCGACTTCAAAACTCCAAAAGTATTACACACAGAACAAAATAAACATAAACGTAATTTCTTAAAAATGGTTTATATCAACAGAGATAAACACATCAATTACAGAACAGATACGTGTAAACTCAGTCGCAGCTACGCCAATATAATTAATCAAATTCAATACAGATAACATACCTATATCATCACATTACATTCCACAGATCAAATATTTTTCACATAGTCTAATTTCCCAACAATTTAGCTTTCCTTTTCCTACTTTATCCCTTTCTATATAATCCTGAAAGGATAATCCTACCGAACCATTACACTATACATGTTTTCCCTTCGTCGGCTCTTTTCACCTGTAAGAAACCGACGGCTTATACAAAAATGTCTTTTCTATACCGACATCCTTCCCCACCCCTTCAAAATCCAACGTATATAAACACAAAATAGCAAAATCTCACTGGCACTCTCGACACGACACGCAAGAATGGCACAATTACACAGAAGACAAACACTTTGAGTGAGTATAAATATTTTGATCGAATATATAAAATATATTTTGCATTGTATAAATTCACTTTTCCACATCCAAAATGTAATTGTTATATGTAAACAATGTTTGTAAATCCCAGGCCCTGAAGATGATCTCAATAAAGATCGAAACGTTGGCACGATAAAGAAAATGTGTTTCTGAAACCTGCATCACACCAGACCGCATCTCACGATTTCTAAATAAATGTCCAGTAAGATTGTGAACGCCCCCTTCTTTTCTTCTTCTGTTAAACGTTAATTTTTCCGCAATGCTGCACGTGGCGACTGGCAGAACCAAAAATAAAGCTATAACAGTTCTTGAAGGCGTGTTGTTGTTTGTTTTGCGTTTCTTTTGCGTTAAATTGTAAGATGCCAGAAGTTAATAAAAAATGAAAATTAATCAACTCTTTCTTTCAAAACGCTATCTATGCACTCGAAAAGTACTAACAAATGACAAGCTTCAATTCGTGCCGACATACCTAACTTGTATCCTAACATCTAACAGCCTACACTTTATAGGATAGGGGATGTATCTATTATGAATGAGAGTATAAGCACAGATCAGAAATTAACAAAAGATACGTATTGGTCTCATTTAATTAATGCGTATTAAAGAAGAAAAATACATGGAAACAAAAAAACAGCTGTTAAATTCATGGCTGCCATGTTGGTTACCTACGCCATAACGGATAGCAATGTGACTACATTTCTATCTAACGTCTAACATTAGCCCTGGCCTGTTAGATCGAGCAATGTTAACTAGCCGATTCTTACAAGTCTACGTCATCATTTTTCTTGATATAACTGGCCCTAACATAGTTAGCAGGGTAAGCACAAATATCGTGAATACCCCTAAAGTCTTCACCTTATAAGAAAATAAGCAACTTTTTTATTCCTTCGGTAATCTACATTCTCTATTTACGAATGTACCAAATCAGACAGCTAATACTAAAAACCAGACACTTGACTAAAACGTGCACGATGTGCAGAGATGCAATATCTGCAAGTTTAAACGTGACAGCCTTTTCAACGTCATAATAAGGATATGTGGATTACGACATGGAAACAGGGATTCTAACATCGTATAACAATCATATCTAGTCTTTCCAATTCAATGTCCTCTGTTCATTAGCATAAGCCAATTTCTATGAAAGGAATTATATTATTCACACCGCCGAAACACTGCTAGCCTGCAATGCTTCAATTTCCATATTCGCAGGCTACACATCTGTCCAATCAGCTAACACTTTTCCGATGTTACAGCCTGAAATCATGGGTTCTTCCAATGTCAGCCAGGAAACCATTTCCTCCATGGATATATGTAATTGTATTTACTTTAAACAGAAAACCCATCTCTATTACATCCATTCCTGTCATATCAAAGTCCTCAATCCAATTTCATTCTCTATGTGAGTAATCATACTGTATCACTGCAATCGGATATGTTTTTATGTGCAGGGGATGTAATTTTCTCAGAACGTATTCTTCGTTGTTTTTATTAATCTTAAAAATAAATATGTTGACATCCAATATCTGTGGAACCTTCTACTGTTTTTTTTTTTAATTTTTACCCATTCGTGCATACAAACGTAATATTTTGATACTACTACTACTACAGCATTGACCCTTTTCATATATTACATTTTGCAATTTATTAAATGTATTAGCGATTTCAGTCAAAAATAAATGTCGAAATTTTTTGAATTAAAGATTATTTACTTGATTTTCTTTAATTTTATTAAATGACATTAAAATTCGTCATAATAACACAGCCGTGATTAATCTATGGCGAATGGTGTCTGACAACCTCTTATTATTTTAACACGAGTTGCATCGCACTGTCGGATGTGTTTCGCCATTAGATATTCCTATTGTGTTCCTCGTGCCAACAAAGAAATAAAATTTTCTTAGATTTAATCTTAATGTTCTCAAATGATATATTCCATACAGGGAAGTACAACTCAATTGTTGGCCTTGTAAGCCTCAATTGTTGGTCAACCCTGCAAGTTTCTTGATCCATATCTGTTTGATTATTTTACTTTCGTTTATTTTACCTTGAATTCTTAAAATAATCTCTAGGGCAGCCTCTTTTTTTACTTCTGTTTATGTAGGTTTTTTGTACCAGCTTCCGATATGGTTGGAGTCTGGTTTGATTTAAGGTTCGACTTACTTCCTCATTGTGGAATATAGATTTTATAAATTTAGCAATAATTTTAATAATAAGTTAATAAAAATAATTTTATGTCACATAAATTGTTTTAATAGAAAATGTACCTGTGTGTTTGGCGTCCCTTACAATTCACCAGTTTTCGTGGTCCGCTTGACCAATTAATATCTTTCAATTAATTAAGGTTTTTAATATAAAATATATGGAGATGAAAATGGCAAAAAGGAGGGAAAATTAAAAAAGTGGGGTTGAGATGGGAAGTTAGGGTCCGAGTGGAACGAGGTCACGATAGTTCAAGTGGTAGAGCAGCGGCGTATTTAGCCGAAGGTCGTGGGTTCGAATCCCGCTGTTTTTCGTTTTTCGCTTAACCCTGTGAAACTTTTTCCTATCGATTTTAATTTTAACGGTAAGGGTTAGGGGTTTATTATTTAGGAAAAGGGGAACTTTTTTACGTATATTTGAAAGTTAATTTTAATATCGAACGTGGTATTTATTTGGTTGCTACGTTTCAATTATTAAGGAAAATGTACCGTTATTGCATTAGATTGATTTGGAATAAATTTTAAAATTTAAAAAAAGGTGGTTTTCGATTATTGATTTTAAAAATAATAATAATAATGCTCAATGCATCAATGTGGCAAAAAGAGTGAGTGAGGAGAGTTGTGGAAAGATTGAGAGAGGTAGATAGAGATAGATAGAGCTTCAGGCAGATAGGTAGATAGATACATAGATGGATAGATAGGTAGGTAGAGAGGTAGAGAGAAAGAGAGTGAGTGAGTGAGAGNGAGAGAGAGAGAGAGAGAGAGAGAGAGAGAGAGAGAGAGAGTGAGGCAAGTTGCAAGAAAAAGATATGTAAAAACCTGGGAATTGATATGACCGCAGAATTGCAAACCTCTGAATAAAAAAAAAACTATTATTTTTATTGTGATTATTCATGGAATAAATTTTTTGGTTTTACTTCGATGTTTATGATTTTCGTTATTTTGTGATTTTTCTAAAGTAGTGATGAGTACTATTTCATAGCTATTTGCTTTACAAAGCTCATCGCGTTTCTTCTCATTTTTCAGTCAAAGCATGGGCGTAAGTTGGAACATTACGATAGTGTACCTTCCCTTTAACATTATTGACATAATTTTATGTTTTTAAATTAGTTAGTTATGTGAATTTCAAAAAGTATTCGGTGATAAAATTTAGAATTGTGCTGACAAATTTGTTGAGGCGTCGGTGGCCGCAATGGTTTAGGCGTTGACACGGGGCTCATCACTGTAAGGTAAAAGTCCCGGGTTCGAATCCAGCGGCCCTGCATTCGAACCCGATATACTTACAAATGGGCTTTTGTCAAAAACACCGGCACCCTGAGTGTTTATATGACCTCTGCTGTTGCGAACTCTCGTTAAAAATTAAAAAAAAAAAAAAAAAAATTTGATCGGCACCGGCTATAAAAGTGGCTCGGTGTATTCTCTCCGCACTTATCTCACACTATATAACTTCCCTATATCCATTGGTAAAAACATGCCAGACTATTGTTTTATAACCATGTTCAATTGACAGTTAGTACTCACTAATTCAACCGCCGACACTCGCCATTTACGAGAATTAGTTATTTAACAGCCGCTCTGAATAACCGGCCATTATCGCATTTTGACTTAATCACTCGCAACACGGTAAATCGGCTATTTCACTTTGAATATTTAACACCCAGACGACACCTTTCCATCCGGTTTTACGGCCTACATTCAAAAATTTTCATTCGTACGGAATTTTCAGTGATTCGCATAACTTAGCGCAACCTGTAAATGAAAAAAGTTTGCCAAAGAAATTGACTGGGTATATGACTAAGTATAATAATTTAGGAAATTTACAATTTTACAACTAAATCTATTATATTTCGTGGTCCGATTGGTGAAATAACGTGTTTCAATTAATTAATCTTTATGTAAGGTATTGGTTGAAATGAAAATGGGATTCGAACCCATGATCTTCGGCTAGAGACGCCGCTACTCTACCACTTCAGCTATCGTGACTTCGATCTTACAATTAAAGCTAATTAAAGGTAAAATGGCTGAAAGTACAAAAAAAAGTATTTTCTATTTTAATTGTTATTGTTCTATTTATCCATCTATTCGGCAAAACTAGTAAACTATAAACTACTTCACCAATTACCTCAAACTTTTTCAAATTGTTTTGAGGTTGTTGTTGATAAACTATTGTTTATCGTTCCATTATTAAAAAATGTTACTCATTTTTGTCAAAAATTAAAAATTGTTTCTGTTTTTAAGGAGGTTTTTGCCTTTTTTGGAAATAAACATTTATTAATTCATTTATGCTAGTGGACTAATTATTTAAATTACTTATTTCATTTAATTATTCTTTTTATGTAATGCTGAGATGAAAAAGCTCGTCACGAGCGGGATTCGAACCAACGACCTTTCATGAAAAATACGTAAAAAACATGCCTACGAGCCTTTTACTTCGAAAAAGACAATAACATTTTTTTTCGTTTTTTCAGGAAAAATACGTAAAAAACGTGCCTACGAGCATTTTTCATCGAAAAATACAATAAAACTTTTTTTGTTTTTTTTCTTTTTCATGAAAAATACGTAGAAAAGGTGCCTACGAGCCTTCTACATCGAAAAAGACAATACAATTTTTTTAATTTTTTTTTCTTTTTCATGAAAAATACGTAGAAAAGGTGCCTACGAGCCTTTTACATCGAAAAAGACAATACAATTTAAAAAAATTTTTTTTTTTAATTTTTCATGAAAAATATATAGGAAAGGTGCCTACGAGCCTTTTACATCGAAAAAGAAAATAAATTTAAAAAAACATTTTTTTTTGCATTTTTCATGAAAAATACTCTGGGTGGGCTCGGATCCCGATCGTGACATTAGCTTTTTCATCTCAACCAAGATCTTACATAAAAAGAATAATTAATTAATGATTATTTGGAAATCGTGGGATGCGGTCCGGTGTGACTTAGGTTTTAGAAAAATATTTTCTTTATCGTGCCAACATTTCGATCTTTATTGAGATCAATTTCATGGCCTGGGATTTATAAACATTCTTTAAATTTAACAAATACATGTAGAATGTGGAAAAAATGTGAATTTATACAATGCAAAAAAATATTTTTATATTCAATCAATGTATTCCTACTCACTCAAAGTGTTTGTTTTCTGCGTAATTGTGTCATTCTTGTGTGTCGTGTTGAGAGTGCCAGTGAGATTTTGGTGTTTTATGTCTATATACTTCGGATTTTGAAGCGGTGGGGAAGGAAGTCGGGATAGAAAGACTTTTTTATATGAGCAGTCGGCTTCTTTGAGGTGAAAGGAACCGAAATGGGAAAAAATGGGTAATGGTTCGGCCTGATTATCTTTTCAGGATTATATAGACGGGGATAATTAGGGAATGGAAAGCCAAATTGTTGAAGAATTAGACTATGTAGAAATGTTTGATTTGTGGAATGCAATGATTGCTTTATATGCTATATTATATGTGCTGTGTGATGTGATGATATATATATATATATATATATAATGTACCAAATCATTATGTATATATCGTGAGATGCGATCT